>NC_092728.1:30847558-30945058 GCF_047496885.1 Scyliorhinus torazame | reverse complement strand
AGAGCGTGTGTGTGAGAGAGCGTGTGTGTGAGAGAGAGTGTGTGTGAGAGAGAGTGTGTGTGAGAGAGAGTGTGTGTGAGAGAGAGTGTGTGTGAGAGAGAGTGTGTGTGAGAGAGAGTGTGTGTGAGAGAGAGTGTGTGTGAGAGAGAGTGTGTGTGAGAGAGAGTGTGTGTGAGAGAGAGTGTGTGTGAGAGAGAGTGTGTGTGAGAGAGAGTGTGTGTGAGAGAGAGTGTGTGTGAGAGAGAGTGTGTGTGAGAGGGAGACTGTGTGTGTGAGAGGGAGACTGTGTGTGTGAGAGAGAGACTGTGTGTGAGAGGGAGACTGTGTGTGAGAGAGGGAGACTGTGTGTGTGAGAGGGAGACTGTGTGTGTGAGAGGGAGACTGTGTGTGTGAGAGGGAGACTGTGTGTGTGAGAGGGAGACTGTGTGTGTGAGAGGGAGACTGTGTGTGTGAGAGGGAGACTGTGTGTGTGAGAGGGAGACTGTGTGTGTGAGAGGGAGACTGTGTGTGTGAGAGGGAGACTGTGTGTGTGAGAGGGAGACTGTGTGTGTGAGAGGGAGACTGTGTGTGAGAGAGAGACTGTGTGTGAGGGAGAGTGTGCAGGTGGGGGGGGGGATGAGGGAGAGTCTGGATGGTATCGTCCATCCGCGGATGGCACATGTCAGCCGACCTGATATGGCAGGACGGTGACGAGGACACGGCCGCAGGGTGCGTGTGGCTGATGGGCACAGGCGAGTGGCACACTGGTGTGCAGTATGGTGTGAAGTGACAGATGGGCGCAGACAGTGACCAGGTGTTAGGCTGGCTGCGTGTC
Organism: Scyliorhinus torazame; assembly: GCF_047496885.1. Lineage (NCBI taxonomy): Eukaryota > Metazoa > Chordata > Chondrichthyes > Carcharhiniformes > Scyliorhinidae > Scyliorhinus > Scyliorhinus torazame. The sequence continues at coordinate 30,944,244 of NC_092728.1, read as the reverse complement.
TGCAGCGCGACCAGGCCACCGGGGCACACAGGGATCCCATGCAACCCGGCTGACAAGTTGTGGAAGAACCTCCGTGTAACATGTCGTTTCTCTGCCCCCCACCACCCTCCTGCAGGTCACCATGTATGCCAACCAGACAGCGATGTTCACTGCCGTGGTTGGAGCCGCAGCTCTGGAGTTTGGCATCCGGCAGCATAGAGTCGGACGGCCCACAGTGGTTGCAGATGCAGCAGTTGCCGGTGCAGCAGAGGGGATGGCCGCGGAGTGGCCCGTCGTCGACACGCAGGCCACAGGCGCTCAGGACCCGAATGTACAGGGGGATGCCGAGGGGAACATTGACCGCCAGACGGCGAGGAATGCAGAGGATGTGCTTGGGGGGGAGCAGGAGGAGGAGGAGGAGCAGGTGGAGCACGAGGATCCACTGATGGTGGTGCCAGGTGTACCGTGACAGAATGTCGTTCGAGGCCCTAACGGACATCACATGCTGGAGGAGACTACGGTTCAGCAGAGAGACGGTCGCACATATATGCCAGCTCGTGGTGCACCTCGCACCACATGGAACGGGAGGAGGACACGCGATACCAGTCTCCGCCAAGGTGACGGTGGCCCTAAACCTTTACGCGACCGGTTCCTTCCAGGCGCCGAGCGGGGACCTATCCGGGATCTCACAGGCATCGGTCCACAGGTGCATCAGGGCCGTCACCGACGCCTTGTACGCCATCGCGGACAGGTACATTCAATTCCCCGAGGACCGAGCACAGCAGGAAGCACGGGCACGTGGATTCGCCAAGGTGGCCGGGATACCGATGGTCCCCATGTGCCCACCTGCAGACAGCAGGGACGTGTTCATGAACAGGAAGGGCGCGTACTCCATGAACATTCAGGTGGTGTGCGACCCCCACATGAAGATCATGCACGTGTGTGCAAAGTACCCCGGCAGTGTGCATGACACCTACATTCTAGCAAAGTCATTCATCCCCGCAATGTTCGATGGATGCCCCCCCCCGGCTGAGGGGCTGGTTGCTGGGCGACAAGGGCTATCCGTTGAGATCATGGCTGCTGACGCCAATTCGGAGGCCTCATACCAATGCGGAGAGCCTATACAACGAGGCACATGCAGCAACCAGGGGTGTGGTGAGCGGTGCTTCGGGCTGCTGAAGATGCGCTTCAGATGCCTGGACCGATCAGGAGGGGGCCCGACAGGGTCGGTCGCATAGTTGTGGTCTGCTGTGCGCTGCACAACATTGCCATGCAGAGGGGAGATGCCCTGGTGGAGGAGCCGGAGGGAGGACCCGACGGCACCGGAGCCAACGCAAACGAGGGGGATGGGGAAGAGGAGGGTGCGGAGGATGAGGATGATGGGGCGCATCATGGTGGGGGGAGGGGCGCAGGACGCAGACACTGCCTGCTTCTCGTTACGCCCAGGAGGCTGCGCGACGGCACCGCCGGGGACAGCGGGCACGCGATGCGTTGGTGGCCGCACGGTTCACGCACTGTGGGGGTGGGATTCGCTGAACACTGCCACTTGCACCGTCAGCCCTGCACACGGGCACCGCACACCAACCCCCCCCCCCCGCACCGCGTTCCCGGCAACAATTCCACATCACCTTACCACTGCGGCACTACGCGATTGCGCAACATTGATGATTGGGTAAGCGGGTGTGATCAGTGCCATGTTGAATGATGACAGCCCGCTCTGCGATGAGCTGTGTGCTCAGATTCGCCAGCCGAGGTCTGACTCATGGCTATAGCTGAACCATGCACTCCGGTGGTCACAGCCTTCCTGACGGATACGTCACCACATGCCCGTCGGGTGGCTGGCGTCGGTGTACCGAGGACAACGGTGTCCGATTATGGGGGGGGCGGGTAAGGGGGTCACCACATTCGGAACAGACCTTGAACGGCTCGTATACCACGACGCCAATCGGGCACCCTCCCGAGCCCCCCAGCACCGGACATAGCACACAGTCTTACAAGTCAAATTTAACAGTGCGTTTATTCGTGTGGTGAACATAGGTGCCCTACCCACTACAACTAGACTGTGCCCTGCACCCGTGCCAACTTCTTACGTGCCTAACGACTTTGTCTTACGGGCCCTACCACTACGTCTAGGTAAGTTCCCAGATGGTACAGCAGGAGTGGAGGTGGACTGCTGTGAATCACGCCCTTCGACATGGCTCCCCTTCGGCACACGTTCCCTGGGGCGGCCCGGCTTCGATGGGCCAGGCTGCTCTGCGGGCGTGTTGGATGGCGTGGTGCCACCTTGACCTGCCCGCTGCCCACTAGATGCGCCAGGGACGGAACGGGGGGAGGCTGAGTGTACCGGGACGTCCCTTGGTGGAGCTACCGGGACGGGCCCCAGAACCTCCTCCTCCCTCGGGGAGCCCAGTGGTCCCCGGGCCTCACTGTGGGACGGAGATGCGCTCGGAGACATGCCCCGTCGCACCCCCGAACCTGGCGCTGCCAGTCCTGGAGGCCTGCAGCGGTATCGACCACGGTCCGAATGTTCGCCGAGATGGGGCCCAGGGGGTGCCACATTCCTGCCATGGTCTGTGCTATCTCAACCTGTGAGTGCGCTACGCCATCCATCACGTGCGCCAGGCGGTCAATGCTCTCCGCGACCGACTGCTGGGACTCATGGGGGGGGGGGTGGGGGGGGGTAGGGGGGTGGAGGGGGGTGGGGGGGGTGGGGGGGTAGGGTGGGGGGGGTAGGGGGGTGGGGGGGGGGTAGGGGGGTGGGGTGGGGGGGTGTGGGGGGGGTAGGGGGGTGGGGTGGGGGGGTGTGGGGGGGGTAGGGGGGTGGGGTGGGGGGGTAGGGGGGTGGGGTGGGGGGGTAGGGGGGTAGGGGGGTGGGGGGGTAGGGGGGTGGGGTGGGGGGGGTGGGGGTGGGGGGGTGGGGGGTGGGGGTGGGGGGGTGGGGGGTGGGGGGTCCCCCCAACACTCCCAACGCCCCCCCCTCCAACCCCACTCCCCCCCCCCCCCCCCCGGTGCCCGGGGGGGGTGGGGGAGGGGAGCCTGGGGGCACCCTCTTGGCACTTACCCTGGCAGCCCGGGTGAGGTCGTTCAGCTTCTTGCGGCACTGCTCCCCCGTCTGGGGGGTCTGCCCCACAGCACTGACTGCAGTGCCCACCTCCCGCCAGCCACGCCTCACCGCGCTGGATGGCTGGCGATGCCCACGTCTTGGGCAGAGGGTGTCCCTTCTCCGCTCCACCTCATCCACCAGGTTGTCCAAGTCCGTGTCCCGGAACCTCGGTGCGGCTCTTCGGGGCTCAGCCATCTCCTCAATTCTCCTCCGGGTCCTCTGTGCGCGGTTCGCGCAATTTATGACGCAGCGGTGCGTCATTCGGGCGTCTCAGGGTGACGACGCGGCCTTCGCGGAACGCCCCCCCGAGGTTCTCGCGGCCCCGATCCTAGCCCTTTTTCGGGCTCTGAATCGGTCGGGAACGGGGCCGTTCCGCGCCGTCGTGAACCTCGACGGCGTTCCCAACGGCGCGGCCACTTCGGCGTGGGAGTGGAGAATTGCACCCACTGTGTCTGTGAGTGTGAGAGAGTGTGAGAGAGAGTGTGAGAGAGTGTGTGTCTGTGAGTGTGAGAGAGACCCTGTGTGTGAGAGAATGTGTGAGAGTGTGAGAGTGTGTGTGTCTGTGAGTGTGAGAGAGAGTGTGAGAGAGTGTGTGTGTCTGTGAGTGTGAGAGAGTGTGAGAGAGAGTGTGTCTGTGAGTGTGAGAGAGACCCTATGTGTGAGAGAATGTGTGAGAGTGTGAGAGAGTGTGTGTGTCTGTGAGTGTGAGAGAGAGTGTGAGAGAGTGTGTGTGTCTGTGAATGTGAGAGAGTGTGAGAGAGAGTGTGAGAGAGTGTGTGTGTCTGTGAGTGTGAGAGAGTGTGAGAGAGAGTGTGAGAGAGTGTGTGTCTGTGACTGTGAGAGAGACCCTGTGTGTGAGAGAATGTGTGAGGGTGAGAGTGTGAGAGAGTGTGTGTGTCTGTGAGTGTGAGAGAGACCCTGTGTGTGAGAGAATGTGTGAGAGTGTGAGAGAGTGTGTGTGTCTGTGAGTGTGAGAGAGTGTGAGAGAGTGAGAGAGAGTGTGAGAGAGTGTGTGAGAGAGTGTGTGTGTCTGTGAGTGTGAGAGAGTGTGAGAGATTGTGTGTCTGTGAGTGTGAGAGACCCTGTGTGTGAGAGAATGTGTGAGAGTGTGAGAGAGTGTGTGTCTGTGAGTGTGAGAGAGTGTGAGAGAGTGTGAGAGAGTGTGAGAGAGTGTGAGTGTCTGTGAGTGTGAGAGAGTGTGAGAGTGTGAGAGAGTATGTGTGTCTGTGAGTGTGAGAGAGTGTGAGAGAGAGTGTGTCTGTGAGTGTGAGAGAGACCCTGTGTGTGAGAGAATGTGTGAGAGAATGTGTGAGAGAGTGTGTGTGTTTGCGAGTGTGAGAGAGAGTGTGAGAGAGTGTGTGTGTCTGTGAGTGTGAGAGAGAGTGTGTCTGTGAGTGTGAGAGAGACCCTGTGTGTGAGAGAATGTGTGAGAGTGTGAGAGAGTGTGTGTGTCTGTGAGTGTGAGAGAGAGCGTGTGTGTCTGTGAATGTGAGAGAGTGTGAGAGAGAGTGTGAGAGAGTGTGTGTCTGTGAGTGTGAGAGAGTGTGAGAGAGTGTGAGAGAGTGTGAGAGAGTGTGAGAGAGTGTGAGAGAGAGTGTGAGAGAGTGTGTGTCTGTGACTGTGAGAGAGACCCTGTGTGTGAGAGAATGTGTGAGAGTGTGAGAGAGTGTGTGTGTCTGTGAGTGTGAGAGAGTGTGAGAGAGTGTGAGAGAGAGTGTGAGAGAGTGTGTGTGTCTGTGAGTGTGAGAGGTCTTCGATCAGCACATGGTTTCATTCTTTCAGCAAGTGGGAAGAATCCAAACAAGCAGCGTTGGACCAGACAAATGAGTGGGAATATTTAGTGTAAATGGAGAATGTGATTCCTCCAGCGTTGGCGATGTGGCAGCTTCTAACAGCTGCTGAGTAGTCGGCAGCTGTGATAAACAGCTGTTGAATAGCCAAGGTCATGTTTACTGAAACTGTAACCTCCGCAATGAGGATTGAGCCAACTTTTCACAACACAGAGCCGATATCAGGACTGAGAGAGAGAGATGGCAAGGCAGAGAGAGAGACAGGGCAGAGAGAGAGAGTGAGAGAGAGATGACAAGGCAGAGAGAGAGAGAGACAGGGCAGAGAGAGAGAGAGAGAGATGACAAGGCAGAGAGGAAGAGAGATCACAAAGCAGAGAGTGAGAGAGAGAGATGATAAGGAAGAGAAAGAGAGAGAGAGAGGAAAATGACAAGGCAACGAGAGTGAGATCACAAGGCAGAGAGAAAGAGGGAGTGCGAGAGGCAGAGAGGGAGGTGACAAGGCAGAGTGAGAGAGATCACAAGGCAGAGAGAAAGAGGGAGTGCGAGAGGCAGAGAGGGAGGTGACAAGGCAGAGTGAGAGAGATCACAAGGCAGAGAGAAAGAGGGAGTGCGAGAGGCAGAGAGGGAGGTGACAAGGCAGAGAGAGAGAGATGGAGAACACTGGAAAAAATGGAGAATGAGGAAAATGAAGAATGAGCTCGGGAAAGGAGAAATATAGTGAGTGAGTGAAGTGTATCTGGAATCGAGAAGGGGAAGCAGTGTGAAAGAATGGGCAACAAAGAGACTCTGGTTGATGGAGATATTGTAGAGGGAGCTTTACTCTTGTCATGATATCCACATCAGCATATCATGGTGCAATCACACACACACTGATGGACAGGTAGTTGGACCAACCAACACACACATAGCATCGTAGCCAATCACCAGTGAGAGCACAAGCACTATAAAACAGGGAACACCACAGTTCCCGCTCATCCTACCAGGAGATAGCTCAGAGCACAGAGCTCACAGCGTGCCACTCAGACATACACCATGTGCTGAGTGCCTCACGAAAGATAGTGATAGGGCTGGATCCACAGGTTAACTGGTGAAGCACTTATCTAAGGCAGCAGTTAGTTGTTACTATTGTTAAGACAATAAAACAGAGTTGTACCATCTACAGCTGTGTTGGATCATTTGTGCATCAGAACACCCAACACGACAGCTCTGTATCTAACCCCGTGCTGTACCTGTCCCGGGAGTGTTTGATGGGGCAGTGTAGAGGGAGCTTTACTCTGTATCTAACCCCGTGCTGTACCTGTCCTGGGAATGATTGATGGGGACAGTGTAGAGGGAGCTTTGCTCTGTATCTAACCCCGTGCTGTACCTGTCCTGGGAGTGTTTGATGAGGACAGTGTAGAGGGAGCTTTACTCTGTATCTAACCCCGTGCTGTACCTGTCCTGGTAGTGTTTGATGGGGACAGTGCAGAGGGAGCTTTACTCTGTATCTAACCCCGTGCTGTACCTGTCCTGGGAGTGTTTGATGAGGACAGTGTAGAGGGAGCTTTACTCTGTATCTAACCCCGTGCTGTACCTGTCCTGGGAGTGTTTGATGAGGACAGTGTAGAGGGAGCTTTACTCTGTATCTAACCCCGTGCTGTACCTGTCCTGGGAGTGTTTGATGGGGACAGTGTAGAGGGAGTTTTACTCTGTATCTAACCCCGTGCTGAACCTGTCCTGGGAGTGTTTGATGGGGACAGTGTAGAGGGAGCTTTACTCTGTATCTAACCCCATGCTGTACCTGTCCTGGGAGTGTTTGATGGGGACAGTGTAGAGGGAGCTTTACTCTGTATCTAACCCCGTGCTGTAACTGTCCTGGGAGTGTTTGATGGGGACAGTGTCGAGGGAGTTTTACTCATATCTAACCCCGTGCTGTACCTGTCCTGGGAGTGTTTGATGGGGACACTGTAGAGGGAGGTTTACTCTGTATCTAACCCCATGCTGTACCTGTCCTGGGAGTGTTTGATGGGGACAGTGTAGAGGGAGCTTTACTCTGTATCTAACCCCGTGCTGAACCTGTCCTGGGACTGTTTGATGGGGACAGTGTAGAGGGAGTTTTACTCTGTATCTAACCCCGTGCTGAACCTGTCCTGGGACTGTTTGATGGGGACAGTGTAGAGGGAGCTTTACTCTGTATCTAACCCCGTGCTGTACCTGTCCTGGGAGTGTTTGATGTGGACAGTGTAGAGGGAGCTTTACTCTGCATCTAGCTCGTGCTATACCTGTCCTGGGAGTGTTTGATGGGGACCGTGTAGACGGAGCTTTACTCTGTATCTAACCCCGTGCTGTACCTGTCCTGGGAGTGTTTGATGTGGACAGTGTAGAGGGAGCTTTACTCTGTATCTAATCCGTGCTGTACCTGTCCTGGGAGTGTTTGATGGGGACAGTGTAGAGGGAGCTTTACTCTGTATCAAACCCCGTGCTGTACCTGTCCTGGGAGTGTTTGATGTGGACAGTATAGAGGGAGCTTTACTCTGCATCTAACCCCGTGCTGTACCTGTCCTGGGAGTGTTTGATGGGGACCGTGTAGAGGGAGCTTTACTCTGTATCTAACCCCGTGCTGTAGCTGTCCTGGGAGTGTTTGATGGAGACATTGTAGAGGGAGCTTTACTCTGCATCTAACCCCGTGCTGTACGTGCCCTGTGAGTGTTTGATGGGGACCGTGTAGAGGCAGCTTTACTCTGTATCTAACCCCGTGCTGTACCTGTCCTTTGAGTGTTTGATGGGGACAGTGTAGAGGGAGCTTTACTCTGCATCTAACCCCATGTTGTACCTGTCCTGGGAGTGTTTGATGGGGACAGTGGAGAGGGAGCTTTACTCTGTATCTAACCCCGTGCTGTACCTGTCCTGGGAGTGTTTGATGGTGACAGTGGAGAGGGAGCTTTGCTCTGTATCTAACCCCGTGCTGTACCTGTCCTGGGAGTGTTTGATAGGAAAGTGTAGAGGGAGCTTTACTCTGTATCTAACCCCATGCAGTACCTGTCCTGGGAGTGTTTGATGGAGACATTGTAGAGGGAGGTTTACTCTGTATCTAACCCCGTGCTGTACCTGTCCTGGGAGTGTTTGATGGGGAAAGATGGGGAGCTTTACTCTGTATTTAACCCCGTGCTGTACCTGTCCTATGAGTGTTTGATGGGGACGGTGTAGAGGGAGCTTTACTCTGTATCTAAACCTGTGCTGTACCTGTCCTGGGAGTGTTTGATGGGGACAGTGGAGAGGGAGCTTTACTCTGTATGTCACCCCATGCTGTACCTGTCCTTTGAGTGTTTGATGGGGACAGTGTAGAGGGAGCTTTACTCTGTACCTAACCCCGTGCTGTACCTGTCCTGGGAGTGTTTGATGGGGACAGTGTAGAGGGAGCTTTACTCTGTATCTAACCCTGTGCTGTACCTGTCCTGGGTGTGTTTGATGGGGAAAGTGGAGAGGGAGCTTTACTCTGTATCTAACCCCGTGCTGTACCTGTCCTGGGAGTGTTTGATGGGGACAGTGTAGAGGGAGCTTTACTCTGTATCTAACCCCGTGCTGTACCTGTCCTGGGAGTGTTTGATGGGGAAAGTGTAGAGGGAGCTTTACTCTGTATCTAACCCCGTGCTGTACCTGTCCTGGGAGTGTTTGATGGGGAAAGTGTAGAGGGAGCTTTACTCTGTATCTAACCCCGTGCTGTACCTGTCCTGGGAGTATTTGATGGGGACATTGTAGAGGGAGCTTTACTCTGTATCCTAACCCCGTGCTGTACCTGTCCTGGGAGTGTTTGATGGGGACAGTGCAGAAGGAGGGTTTCCTCACACAATGTGTGGATAGACCGACAAGAGGCAGGACCACATTGGATTTGGTACTGGGTAATGTCAGGGATAGGCACAAATGAGATGTGGAGCTTGTTCAAGTAGCAAATACTGCCTTGATATGTATGGCCCTGTCAGGCAGGGAGGGAACCATGGTTTACAAAAGAGTTTGAATGTCTTGTCAAGAGGAAGAAGGGGGCTAATGTAAGGATGAGAAAACAAGGTTAAGTTGGGGCACTTGAGTGATAGAAGATAGCTAGGAAGTAGCTCAAAAAAGGGCTTAGGAGAGCTAGGAGTTGGCATGAGAAGTCCTTGGCGGGTCGGATCAAGGAAAACCCCAAGACTTTTTACACTTATGTGAGGAATAAAAGAATGACCAGGGTGAAGTTAGGGCCGGTCAAGGACAGTGGTGGGAATGTGTTCATGGAGTCTGAAGATATAGGAGAGGCCCTAAATGAATACTTTTCTTCAGTGTTTACAAAGGCCATGTTGTTGAGGAGGATAGTGCGATACAGGCTGGTAGGCTGCAGGAGGTAGATATTTGGAAGGAAGATGTGTTAGAAAGTTTGAGAAGCCTGAGGTTAGATAAGTACCCTGGGCCAGATGGGATATATCCTAGGATTCTTTGGGAGGCGAGGGATGAGATTGCAGAACCTTTGGCTTTGATCTTTATGTCTTCACTGTCTACAGGAATAGTGCCAGAAGACTGGAGAGAGGCAAATGTTGTCCCCTTGTTCAAGAAAGGGAATATGTATAACCCTGGGAATTATAGGCCGGTTAGTCTCACTTCGGTCATAGGTAAATTATTGGAAAGGCTCCTGAGGGATAGGATTTATGATCATTTGGAAAGATGCAGCTTAATCCAGGATAGTCAGCACGGATTTGTGAGGGGTAAGTCTTGCCTCACAAGTTTGATTGTATTCTTTGATGAGGTAACTAAGTACATAGATCAAGGTAGAGCAGTTGATGCATGGATTTTAGTAAGGCGTTTGATAAGGTGCCCCGTGGTCGGCTCATGCAGAAAGTAAGGAGGCATGGCATGGAGGGAAATTTGGCTGATTGGATCAGTAACTGGCTGTCACATAGAAGACAGAGGGTGGTGGTAGATGGTAAATTTTCATCCTGGAGCCCAGTCACCAGCGGCGTACACAGGGATCAGTGCTGGGTCCTCTGCTATTCGTGATTTTTATCAATGACTTGGATGATGGAGTTGAAGCTTGGGTTAGTAAATTTGCTCATGACGCCAAGATTGAGGGAGTAGTGGATAATGTGGAGGGCCGTTGTAGGCTGCAAAGAGACATTGATAGGATGCAGAGCTGGGCTCAAAAGTGGCAGGTGGAGTTTAACCCTGATAAGTGCGAGGTGATTCATTTTGGTAGGACAAATTTGAAAGCGGATTACAGGGTTAATGGCAAGATTCTGAAGAATGTGGAGGAGCCGAGAGATCTCGGAGTTCATGTCCATATATCTCTGAAAGTTGCCACTCAAGTGGATAGAGTCGTGAAGAAAGCCTATAGTGTGTTAGCGTTTATTAACAGGGGGCTTGAGTTTAAGAGCTGTGAGGTTATGCTGCAACTGTACAAGACCATGGGTAGACCACATTTGGAGTATTGTGTGCAGTTCTGGTCACCTCATTGTAGGAAGGATGTGGAAGCATTGGAAAGGGTGCAAAGGAGATTTACCAGGATGCTGCCTGGATTGGAGGGTAGGTCTTATGAGGAAAGGTTGAGGGAGCTAGGGCTTTTCTCATTGGAGCGAAGGAGGATGAGAGGTGACTTGATTGAGGTGTATAAGATGATGAGAGGGATAGATAGAGTGGACGTTCAGCGACTTTTTCCTCGGGTGGATGTAGCTGTTACAAGGGGGTATAACTATAAGGTTCATGGTGGAAGATGTAGGAGGGATGTCAGAGGTAGGTTCTTTACTCAGAGAGTGGTTGGGGTGTGGAATGGACTCCCAGCTATGGTAGTGGAGCCGGACACTTTCGGAACTTTCAAGCGGTTATTGGATAGGCATATGGCACTAGAATGATTGGGAGTAGGTTGATTTGATCTTAGTTTCAGACTAGTTCGGCACAACATTGTGGGCCGAAGGGCCTGTACTGTGCTGTACAGTTCTATGTTCTAAGTCCCGAAACACGTGCTGTTAGGTAATCTGGACATTCTGAATTCTCCGTCTGTGCACCCGAACAGGCACCGGAATGTGGCGGCAAGGGAATTTTCACAGTATCTTCATTGCAGTGTTAATGTAAACCTACTTGTGACACTAATAAAGATTATTATTTTAATTATTAATCTCCTTCCCCATTCTCACTAAAAGCACTTACTTCCTGGTTTACAGAGTGCCGACACAAAGTGATGACTGTGTAGGTTTCTTCCAGTGTTGACACGTATCAGCCGTATTGATTGGCCTCGTTTGATTGGCATTCTTGGCTGACAAACCTCGCCTGGCTTCCCTCTCACTGCCCAGTAGCTGCATCCACCCCAGTCACACACCACTGACCACTCACTGACCAGTATTCACATCGTGGGAGTGCGAGCGGATGTTGTGCTGGCCGTTGAACGGCTTGGCCACGGAGCCGCAGGTCGCATACCGCCGATCGGTGGTGATGGAGGAGCTGAGCAGCGGCAGAGCAGAGCAGTAGCACCAAGCTGGGCCACCAATGTCAGCGTCACGCGCCCACGTGGACCCTGTCAGTCCCAGTTCCCATCCCCCTGCGAAAGCGCGGTGACCAGCACAGAGTCCAGCCTCGTGCCGCCTCGCTCCCTCGAACGCCGCAACCAATCGGGGACTGCCCGCGACCTAACAACCTGTCATGGCAGTTGGGGACTTCTTCCCACGATTGGGAATGCTGGGAACGCCACAACCTATCGCTCCATGACTCACCCACAGGTCACGACTCTGAGTTTGAATGATAAAGCAGTCATTCATTTCTCCCTTACCGTGTCTTCCTGTTGTCTGTCCTGTTCTGGTTCTACACTCTACCTGTCCTGGGAGTGTTTGATGGGATTGTATAGAAGCAGCTTCACTCTGTATCTAATCCCGTGCTGTGCCTGTCCTGGGAGTGTTTGATGGGGCCAGTGTAGAACATAGAACATACAGTGCAGAAGGAGGCCATTCAGCCCTTCGGGTCTGCACCAACCCACTTAAGCCCTCACTTCCACCCTATCCCTGTAACCCAACATCTCCTCCTAATCTTTTTGGTCACTAAGGGCAATTTAGCACATTGTAATCCACCTAACCGGCACGTCTTTGGACTGTGAGAGGAAACCGGAGAACCCGGAGCAAACCCACGCAGACACGGGGAGAACATGCAGACTCCACACAGACAGTGACCCAGCGAGGAATCGAACCTGGGACCCGGGCGCTGTAAAGCCAGTGCTATCCACTTGTGCTGCTGTGGTAGTCATTACTACTGGTATATTATATGTATTACGGCACTGCCCGTATATTAGAGGTACAATGGTAAATCCCTGCCTGCTGGCTCCGCCCAGTTTGATGGGGGACAGGGCAGAGGGAGCTTTATTCTGTATCTAATCCCGTGCTGTACCTGTCCTGGGAGTGTTTGATGGGGACAGTGTAGAGGGAGCTTTACTCTGTATCTAACCCGTGCTGTACCTGTCCTGGGAGTGTTTGATGGGGACAGTGTAGAGGGAGCTTCACTCTGTATCTAACCCCGTGCTGTACCTGTCCTGGGAGTGTTTGATGGGGACAGTGTAGAGGGAGCTTTACTCTGTAGCTAACCCCGTGCTGTACCTGTCCTGGGAGTGTTTGATGGGGACAGTGTAGAGGGGGCTTTACTCTGCATCTAACCCCAAGCTGTACCTGTCCTGGGAGTGTTTGATGGGGACAGTGTAGAGGGAGCTTTACTCTGTATCTAATCCCGTGCTGTACCTGTCCTGGGAGTGTTTGATGGGGACAGTGTAGAGGGAGCTTTACTCTGTATCTAATCCCGTGCTGTACCTATCTGTTACGGGAATTGAACCGTGCTGCTGGCCTGCCATGGTCTGCTTTCAAAGCCAGCGATTTAGCCCTGTGCTAAACAGCCCCTGTCTTGGGAGTGTTTGATGGGGACAGTGCAGAGGGAGCTTTACTCTGTATCTAACCCCGTGCTGTACCTGTCCCGGGAGTGTTTGATGTGGACAGTGCAGAGGGAGCTTTACTCTGTATCTAACCCCGTGCTGTACCTGTCCTGGGAGTGTTTGATGGGGACAGTGTAGAGGGAGCTTTACTCTGTATCTAACCCCGTGCTGTACCTGTCCTGGGAGTGTTTGATGGGGACAGTGTAGAGGGAGCTTTACTCTGTATCTAACCCCGTGCTGTACCTGTCCTGGGAGTGTTTGATGGGGACAGTGCAGAGGGAGCTTTACTCTGTATCTAACCCCGTGCTGTACCTGTCCTGGGAGTGTTTGATGGGGACAGTGTAGAGGGAGCTTCACTCTGTATCTAACCCCGTGCTGTACCTGTCCTGGGGGTGTCTGATGGGGACTTTGTATCTAAACCCGTGATGTGAAAATGAAAATCGCTTATTGTCACAAGTAGGCTTCAAATGAAGTTACTGTGAAAAGCCCCTAGTCGCCACATTCCGGCGCCTTTTCGGGAAGGCTGTTACGGGAATTGAACCGTGCTGCTGGCCTGCCTTGGTCTGCTTTCAAAGCCAGTGATTTAGCCCTGTGCTAAACAGCCCCTGTCTTGGGAGTGTTTGATGGGGACAGTGTAGAGGGAGCTTTACTCTGTATCTAACCCCGTGCTGTACCTGTCCTGGGAGTGTTTGATGGGGACAGTGTAGAGGGAGCTTTACTCTGTAGCTAACCCCGTGCTGTACCTGTCCTGGGAGTGTTTGATGGGGACAGTGTAGAGGGGGCTTTACTCTGCATCTAACCCCAAGCTGTACCTGTCCTGGGAGTGTTTGATGGGGACAGTGTAGAGGGAGCTTTACTCTGTATCTAACCCCGTGCTGTACCTATCTATTACGGGAATTGAACCGTGCTGCTGGCCTGCCATGGTCTGCTTTCAAAGCCAGCGATTTAGCCCTGTGCTAAATAGCCCCTGTCTTGGGAGTGTTTGATGGGGACAGTGCAGAGGGAGCTTTATTCTGTATCTAACCCCGTGCTGTACCTGTCCTGGGAGAGTTTGATGGGGACAGTGCAGAGGGAGCTTTACTCTGTATCTAACCCCGTGCTGTACCTGTCCTGGGAGTGTTTGATGGGGACAGTGTAGAGGGAGCTTTACTCTGTATCTAACCCCGTGCTGTACCTGTCCTGGGAGTGTCTGATGGGGACAGTGTAGAGGGAGCTTTACTCTGTATCTAATCCCGAGCTGTACCTGTCCTGGGAGTGTTTGATGGGGACAGTGCAGAGGGAGCTTTACTCTGTATCTAACCCCGTGCTGTACCTGTCCTGGGAGTGTTTGATGGGGACAGTGTAGAGGGGGCTTTACTCTGCATCTAACCCCAAGCTGTACCTGTCCTGGGAGTGTTTGATGGGGACAGTGTAGAGGGAGCTTTACTCTGTATCTAACCCCGTGCTGTACCTGTCCTGGGAGTGTTTGATGGGGACAGTGTAGAGGGAGCTTTACTCTGGATCTAACCCGTGCTGTATCTGTCGTGGGAGTGTTTGATGAGGACAGTGTAGAGGGAGCTTTACTCTGTATCTAACCCCGTGCTGTACCTGTCCTGGGAGTGTTTGATGGGGACAGTGTAGAGGGAGCTTTACTCTGTATCTAACCCCGTGCTGTACCTGTCCTGGGAGTGTCTGATGGGGACAGTGTAGAGGGAGCTTTACTCTGTATCTAACCCCGAGCTGTACCTGTCCTGGGAGTGTTTGATGGGGACAGTGCAGAGGGAGCTTTACTCTGTATCTAACCCCGTGCTGTACCTGTCCTGGGAGTGTTTGATGGGGACAGTGTAGAGGGGGCTTTACTCTGCATCTAACCCCAAGCTGTACCTGTCCTGGGAGTGTTTGATGGGGACAGTGTAGAGGGAGCTTTACTCTGTATCTAACCCCGTGCTGTACCTGTCCTGGGAGTGTTTGATGGGGACAGTGTAGAGGGAGCTTTACTCTGTATCTAACCCCGTGCTGTACCTGTCCTGGGAGTGTTTGATGGGGACAGTGTAGAGGGAGCTTTACTCTGTATCTAACCCCGTGCTGTACCTGTCCTGGGAGTGTTTGATGGGGACAGTGTAGAGGGAGCTTTACTCTGTATCTAACCCCGTGCTGTACCTGTCCTGGGAGTGTTTGATGGGGACAGTGTAGAGGGAGCTTTACTCTGGATCTAACCCGTGCTGTATCTGTCGTGGGTGTGTTTGATGAGGACAGTGTAGAGGGAGCTTTTTGTAAGGGCCACAAAGAATCCAGCACGAGTTTTAAGGATACAAAGTAATAACATTTATTTACTCTATATACATAACAGTAGCAGTAACGTCCCTTGCTACATACTCCTTCCTCCTGGTTCCTGAACTGGCCAGCTTATTTATACTAGGAGTTTACTAGTGGTTTCTCACCCCCCCTCATTGGGGAAGCTCATACTCCCACAGGATTGTGGGATAGTCATTAGTCCCCAGCCAATGGTAAGTAGGCAGGTTATAACATCCCTCCCCCCCAAAGTCCAAGGAATCCACCGAAGACCCTGGCGAAGGAGGGCGCCGGACTCGTTTAGCCGCAGGCCGGACGCCATTTGCACGCGGCGCTGGATCAGGCGGCGTGTAACGAGACGGAGACCGGCGCTTCCGTGATGAACGGCGCGGTTGTACATCCACGGCCCGTGGACCCGAGGATTCCCCCTCTGATGCATCCTGTGTCTCCATCTCGGAGTCAGAGTCTGCTGCCTCCGTCATGTCAGCGTCTCTATCTCCATTCGGTCCCGTAACGACCTGCGCAGGCTTCGAGTGAGGCACCAGTGGAAGATTGTGAGGACTACCTTCCCTTGTCTCTGGTCTTTGAGGCTGTTGAAATGAGCTCCGGGGGCGGGGAATCTTTTGAGGGGATGATCTTCTGGACCGAACGTGGTCTACATGTTTTCGCTGGAGACGACCCTGGGCTTGCACTTGGTAAGATATAGGGCCCGTTTGGCGAAAGATTACACCAGGAACCCATTGATCACCACCAGCAAAATTCCGCACGAATACTGGGTCACCGGGCGCAAACCGCCGAATCGGACGATGCCGAGAAAATCCCAGTCCCTGCCGTTCTTGTGTGCGGCGTACTTTTGCGCCAATATCCGTGAAAACCATACTAAGGCGGGTGCGAAGTCTTCGGCCCATTAGGAGTTCTGCGGGAGCTACCCCAGTCACTGCATGGGGGGTGGTCCTGTACGTAAACAAAAAGCGAGCCAGTCTCGTGTCCATTGATCCGGAAGACTGCTTCTTTAGGCCTCTTTTGAATGTTTGCACTGCACGCTCTGCCAACCCATTTGAAGCCGGGTGGTAAGGGGCAGTGCGGATATGGCGGATGCCGTTCATCTTTGTGAACCTAGCAAACTCCTCACTTGTGAATGGAGTGCCATTATCCGTGACCAGCACCTCGGGGAGGCCATGCGTACTAAACGATAAACGCATCTTTTCAATTGTTGCGCAGGACGTTGTCCCCTGCATCTTATGCACCTCTAGCCATTTGGACTGGGCGTCAATTAGTAGAAGGAACATGGATCCTTGAAAAGGGCCTGCGAAATCTGCATGCAAGCATGCCCAAGGCTGCCCTGGCCATTCCCAGTGATGTAGGGGCGCGGCCGGCGGAAGCTTCTGAGGCTCCTGGCAAATGGAGCAGCTTTGGGCCACCTTCTCAATGTCGGTGTCGAGGCCTGGCCACCAGACATAACTCCGGGCCAACATTTTCATTTTGGTCACGCCTGGATGCCCATTGTGCAAGTCTGTTAGTATCAGCTCCTGGCCTTTTTCCGGGACAATCACACGCGTCCCCCACAAGAGGATGCCGTCTTCCATGCTGAATTCGGACAGCTTGCAGGAAAATGCCCGCAACTCGCCTGGGAGCTGTCTATGCTGCCCACCATACAGGACTATGTGCCGAACCTTTGACAGGACTGGCTCCATCTGGGTCCACTCACGGATCTGTGATGCCGTGACAGGCAAGGTGTCCATAAAATTTAGGGTTGCAACCACCTCACCAGTCGTGGGGGTCGACATGGGGCCGGTCGATAAAGGCAATCAGCTCAGTGCGTCGGCAATTGCTATCTGCGTACCTGGTTTGTGCTCCAGAGAATACTCGTATGCAGCAAGCAACAAAGCCCAGCGCTGGATCCGTGCAGAAGCAATGGGCGGTATTGGCTTATCCTCTCTGAAAAGTCCCAGCAGGGGCTTATGATCAGTCACGATAGTGAAATGGCGGCCGTACACGTACTGGTGGAAGCGTTTTACCGCAAAAACCACTGCCAGGCCCTCCTTCTCGATCTGCGCGTACTTTTTCTCCGCTGCAGTCAATGTGCGAGAGGCGAAAGCTATCGGTCGCTCGACCCCGTTCTCCATCTTGTGGGACAGGACGGCCCCAATACCATACGGGGATGCATCACATGTGACGAGCAAAGGCTTTCCAGGATCATAGTGGGTTAGTAACCCAGACGACGACAATTGTTGCTTTACCCGCCGGAAAGCGGTTTCTTGCGGCTGACCCCAAACCCAGATGTGATTTTTCTTTAGCAGAAGGTGTAAGGGGGCCAGCGTAGTTGCCAGATTGGGGAGGAACTTCCCGTAATAGTTTACGAGACCGAGAAAAGAACGAAGATGCGAAGTGTCAGTCGGGGCGGGGGCATGTTGAATTGCACGCACCTTCTCTGCGACGGGGTGCAGACCTTCGCGGTCCACCCGATAACCTAGGTAGACTACTTCCTTTGCCTGAAATACGCACTTTGTGCGACGTAAATGGACTCCAGCCTCCGAAAGGCGTCTAAGGACAGCCTCCAGATTTTCCAAATGTTCCTGCTCCGACGTCCCTGTAATCAAAACGTCATCTAGGTAGACAGCCACACGTGGTAAACCTCTCAAAATGCCCTCCATAACACGTTGAAAAATTGCGCAGGCAGAGGATACTCCAAAGGGCAACCGTGTATATTCGTACAGGCCCCGGTGTGTTTTAATTGTTACATATGGTCGGGAGGCAGGGTCCAGCTCCAACTGCAGGTAGGCGTGACTCATATCTAATTTTGTGAACGAGAGCCCACCTGCAAGTTTCGTGTAGAGATCCTCTATGCGAGGCATTGGATATCGGTCGAGTCGGGAAACTGTATTCACTGTAAGTTTATAGTCGCCACACAAGCGAACTGTGGCATCTGGCTTCATTACAGGTACAATTGGTGTTGCCCAGTCAGCAAAGCGGACGGGCCTGATAATACCCAAACTCTCCAAACGAGTGAGCTCCCCTTCTACCTTCTCGAGCAAGGCGTAAGGCACTGGCCGCGCCCGGAAGTAGCGCGGCGTGGCTCCTGGTTCAACTTGGATACGGACTACGGCCCCTTTTATTTTCACCAAACCAGGCTGGAATACATCTGGGTATCGTCCTAGCACCTCAGTCAACCCTTCAGAAACTGTTTGGAGGATGTGCTGCCATTGCAACCGCAAATGGCGCAACCAGTCCCGACCCAACAGGCTGGGCCCATGGCCGCGCACCACGATAAGTGGGAAACGCCCCTCCTGGCCTCCATAGACAACAGGGGTCATTGTGGTTCCTGCAATGTCCAGTGGTTCCCCCGTGTAGGTGGCCAACCTGGCCTGTGAGTCGGTTAATGTAAGGGTCTGTATACCCTGCTTGATGCGGTCGAATGTCCTCTGGGTGATCACGGAGACCGCTGCGCCAGTATCCAACTCCATCTCAAGCGGGTGGCCATTGACCCATACTGTCACCTTAATGGGGGCCACACGGGGAGCTGCCACACAATGCAGCTGCAGGCAGTCGTCCTCCGTCTCCACATCCTCAGGAGTAGTCGCCGCAGGTTCATCCACATGGAAGGTACGGCCTCTGGGCTGGTCCCAGTTACGGCCCCTGGGCTGGTCCCAGTTTCGGTCGGAACGACGGCGCCTCTGGCGTCCCCAGGACCGCCGTCCGCGACGGGGTCGGCGCCTACAAGTCTGACACAGACATGGCTCTTCATCCATTGGTTCTGGAGAAGGCTCCCTTCGGGGAGGAATGTCCGACGGCCACTGGCGTCTGTCCGGACGTTGCCTCGCCCAAGGTACCGCAGGAGTGCGGGGGGACGTTTTTGGACGGAAAGGGTTGCGCCCCAAGGCATGCACTTCCATTCCCTGTAGCTCCTGTACTCCTCGCTCTGCGCTCTCTCGGGACAAGACTATTTGAATGGCCTGTTGAAAAGTCAATGTTGGCTCCGCTAACAACTTTCTCTGGGTGGCTGCATTGTTAATACCGCAAACCAAACGGTCGCGAAACATTTCTGACAAGGTCTCACCATAGTCACAGTACTCCGCAATCCCGCGTAGCCTGGATAGAAAATCGGCAAGGGATTCTCCAGGGGTCCTCTCAGTGGTCTTAAACCGGTAACGCTGGACTATCGTGGACCAGGTTGGGTTAAAGTGTTGCCCCACTATTTTCACAAGTTCATCAAACGTTTTGGGGTCCGGCGCAGCTGGGTAAGTAAGGCTCCTAATCACCCCAAACGTATGCGGTCCGCAGGCGGTGAGCAATATGACCACCTGGCGCTCATTTTCGGTGATATTGTTTGCCCGGAAATAGTAACGCATCCGTTGTGTGCACTGGTTCCAGCTTTCCAGCGCAGCATCAAAAACATCCAAACGTCTGTACAGAGGCATGGTATAATAGAAAACAACTTCCAACCAGTCCAACAAAAATCCAGGGAGGTGGCTTCAGCAGTGTAGACAGCTATTCACTTTTACCTTCGTCACCAGTTTTGTAAGGGCCACGAAGAATCCAGCACGAGTTTTAAGGATACAAAGTAATAACATTTATTTACTATAACATATATACATAACAGTAGCAGTAACTTCCCTTGCTACATACACCTTCCTGCTGGTTCCTGAACTGGCCAGCTTATTTATACTAGGAGTATACTAGTGGTTTCTCCGCCCACCCTCATTGGGGAAGCTCATACTCCCACAGGATTGTGGGATAGTCATTAGTCCCCAGCCAATGGTAAGTCGGCAGGTTATAACAGAGCTTTACTCTGTATCTAACCCCGTGCTGTACCTGTCCTGGGAGTGTTTGATGGGGACAGTGTAGAGGGAGCTTTACTCTGTATCTAACCCATGCTGTACCTGTCCTGGGAGTGTTTGATGAGGACAGTGTAGAGGGAGATTTACTCTGTATGTAACCCCGTGCTGTACCTGTCCTGGGAGTGTTTGATGGGGACAGTGTAGAGGGAGCTTTACTCTGTATCTAACCCCGTGCTGTACCTGTCCTGGGAGTGTTTGATGGGGACAGTGTAGAGGGAGCTTTATTCTGTATCTAACCCCGTGCTGTACCTGTCCTGGGAGTGTTTGATGGGGAAGGTGTCGAGGGAGCTTTATTCTGTATCTAACCCCGTGCTGTACCTGTCCTGGGTGTGTTTGATGGGGACAGTGTCGAGGGAGCTTTATTCTGTATCTAACCCCGTGCTGTACCTGTCCTGGAAGTGTTTGGTGGGACAGTGCAGAGGGAGCTTTACCTTTACTCTGTATCTAACCCCGTGCTGTACCTGTCCTGGGGAGTGTTTGATGGGGATAGTGTAGAGGGAGCTTTACTCTGTATCTAACCACATGCTGTACCTGTCCTGGGAGTGTTTGATGGGGACAGTGTCGAGGGAGCTTTATTCTGTATCTAACCCCGTGCTGTACCTGTCCTGGGAGTGTTTGGTGGGACAGTGCAGAGGGAGCTTTACTCTGTATCTGACCCCGTGCTGTACCTGCCCTGAGAGTGTTTGATGGGGACAGTGTAGAGGGAGCTTTACTCTGTATCTAACCCCGTGCTGTACCTGTTCTGGAGTGTTTCATGGGGACAGTGTAGAGGGAGCTTTACTCTGTATCTAACCCCGTGCTGTACCTGTCCTGGGAGTGTTTGATGGGGACAGTGTAGAGGGAGCTTTACTCTGTATCTAACCCCGTGCTGTACCTGTTCTGGGAGTGTTTGATGGGGACAGTGTAGAGGGAGCTTTACTCTGTATCTAACCCCGTGCTGTACCTGTCCTGGGAGTGTTTGATGGGGACAGTGTAGAGGGAGCTTTACTCTGTATCTAACCCCGTGCTGTACCTGTCCTGGGAGTGTTTGATGGGGACAGTGTAGAGGGAGCTTTACTCTGTATCTAACATGGGAGAGTTGCTGAAAAGCTGTAGGAGATCATGTGTTCTTGGTGAATCAGAGGTTAATCAGCTGAGTGGATTGTACTTTGTGCAGTGAGTCAGTGTGCTGAGTGGAATCTCATGCTGGGATTACAGGCACACAGAGAGGACTGAACCAGATTCTGCTGAGATTCCGTCACGCAGTCTGGTCTCGCCCAGCACTGCGTTTAATTGCTGACCCACATTTTGTTTGAAATCGGCTTATTGCAGAGATTAGGAAATCACATGACACAGTCTGAAACATTAGCAGACAGCAGCACCTCTCGCTCGGCCCCTCTCACTGTTGTGGACAACATTAAACTTCCACAACAGAGCGGCCCCACAAACTAGACTCTCAACTGTACCCCTGTACACTCTCTCTGTGTCCCTCTCCTGCCTACAGTCTCTCTTTCCCACTCTGTCTCTCTGCCGAACTGCTTCTCCCTCTCTGCCTCCCTCTCTCTCTCTCTGCCTCACTCTCTCTGCCTCTCTCCCTCTGCCTCACTCCCTCTGCCTCTCTCTCTGCCTCACTCCCTCTGCCTCTCTCCCTCTGCCTCACTCCCTCTGCCGCTCTCTCTCTGCCTCACTCCCTCTGCCTCACTCTCTCTGCCTCACTCTCTCTGCCTCACTCCCTCTGCCTCTCTCTCTCTGCCTCTCTCTCTCTGCCTCTCTCTCTCTGCCTCTCTCTCTCTGCCTCTCTCTCTCTGCCTCTCTCCCTCTGCCTCTCTCTCTCTGCCTCACTCCCTCTGCCTCTCTCCCTCTGCCTCTCTCCCTCTCTCCCTCTGCCTCACTCCCTCTGCCTCACTCCCTCTGCCTCTCTCTCTGCCTCACTCCCTCTGCCTCTCTCCCTCTGCCGCTCTCTCTCTGCCTCACTCCCTCTGCCTCACTCTCTCTGCCTCACTCTCTCTGCCTCACTCCCTCTGCCTCTCTCTCTCTGCCTCTCTCTCTCTGCCTCACTCCCTCTGCCTCTCTCTCTCTGCCTCTCTCCCTCTGCCTCTCTCTCTCTGCCTCACTCCCTCTGCCTCTCTCTCTCTGCCTCACTCCCTCTGCCTCACTCCCTCTGCCTCTCTCCCTCTGCCTCTCTCCCTCTCTCCCTCTGCCTCACTCCCTCTGCCTCTCTCTCTCTGCCTCTCTCTCTCTGCCTCACTCTCTCTCCCTCTCTCCCTCTGCCTCTCTGCCTCACTCCCTCTGCCTCTCTCCCTCTGCCTCTCTCCCTCTGCCTCACTCCCTCTGCCTCACTCCCTCTGCCTCACTCCCTCTGCCTCTCTCCCTCTGCCTCACTCCCTCTGCCTCTCTCCCTCTGCCTCACTCTCTCTGCCTCACTCCCTCTGCTCCACTCCCTCTGCCCCTCTCCCTCTGCCTCTCTCTCTCTGCCTCACTCCCTCTGCCTCTCTTCCTCTGCCTCACTCCCTCTGTCTCTCTGCTTCTCTCTCTCTGCCTCACTCCCTCTGCCTCTCTCATAGAACATAGAACATAGAACGATACAGCGCAGTACAGGCCCTTCGGCCCACGATGTTGCACCGACATGGGAAGTCAAAAAACAAAAGCCATCTAACCTACACGATGCCATTATCATCCATATGTTTATCCAATAAACTTTTAAATGCCCTCAATGTTGGCGAGTTCACTACTGTAGCAGGTAGGGCATTCCACGGCCTCACTACTCTTTGCGTAAAGAACCTACCTCTGACATCTGTCCTATATCTATTACCCCTCAGTTTAAGGCTATGTCCCCTTGTGCTAGCCATTTCCATCCGCGGGAGAAGGCTCTCACTGTCCACCCTATCTAATCCCCTGATCATTTTGTATGCCTCTATTAAGTCTCCTCTTAACCTTCTTCTCTCTAACGAAAACAACCTCAAGTCCATCAGCCTTTTCTCATAAGATTTTCCCTCCATACCAGGCAACATCCTGGTAAATCTCCTCTGCACCCGCTCCAAAGCTTCCACGTCCTTCCTATAATGCGGAAGCATATAAACCAGAACTGTACGCAATACTCCAAATGAGGCCGTGCCAGAGTTTTGTACAGCTGCAACATGACCTCATGACTCCGGAACTCAATCCCTCTACCAATAAAGGCCAACACTCCATAGGCCTTCTTCACAACCCTTTCAACCTGGGTGGCAACTTTCAGGGATCTATGTACATGGACACCTAGATCCCTCTGCTCATCCACACTTCCAAGAACTTTACCATTAGCCAAATATTCCGCATTCCTGTTATTCCTTCCAAAGTGAATCACCTCACACTTCTCTACATTAAACTCCATTTGCCACCTCTCAGCCCAGCTCTGCAGCTTATCTATGTCCCTCTGTAACCTGCTACATCCTTCCGCACTGTGGACAACACCACCGACGTTAGTGTCGTCTGCAAATTTACTCACCCACCCTTCTGCGCCCTCCTCTAGGTCATTGATAAAAATGACAAGCAGCAACGGCCCCAGAACAGATCCTTGTGGTACGCCACTTGTAACTGAACTCCATTCTGAACATTTCCCATCAACCACCACCCTCTGTCTTCTTTCAGCTAGCCAATTTCTGATCCACATCTCTAAATCGCCCTCAATCCCCAGCCTCCGTATTTTCTGCAATAGCCTAACGTGGGAACCTTATCAAACGCTTTACTGAAATCCATATACACCACATCAACTGCTCTACCCTCGTCTACCTGTTCAGTCACCTTCTCAAAGAACTCAATAAGGTTTGTGAGGCATGACCTACCCTTCACAAAGCCATGCTGACTATCTCTAATCATATTATTCCTATCTAGATGATTATAAATCATCTTATAATCCTCTCCAAGACTTTACCCACAACAGACGTGAGGCTCACCGGTCTATAGTTGCCAGGGTTGTCTCTACTCCCCTTCTTGAACAAAGGGACCACATTTGCTATCCTCCAGTCCTCTGGCACTATTCCTGTAGCCAATGATGACATAAAAATCAAAGCCAAAGGCCCAGCAAGGCCCCTGGCTTCCCAGAGAATCCTAAGATAAATCCCCTCAGGCCCCGGGGTCTTATCTATTTTCAGCCTGTCCAGAATTGCCAACACCGCTTCCCTACGTACCTCAATGCCATCTATTCTGATAGCCTGGGTCTCAGCATTCTCCTCCACAACATTATCTTTTTCCTGAGTGAATACTGACGAAAAATATTCATTTAATATCTCGCCTATCTCTTCAGACTCCACACACAACTTCCCATCCCTGTCCTTGACTGGCCCTACTCTTACCCTAGTCGTTCTTTTATTCCTAACATACCTATAGAAAGCTTTTGGGTTTTCCTTGATCCTACCTGCCAAATACTTCTCATGTCCCCTCCTTGCTCATCTTAGCTCTCTCTTTAGATCCTTCCTCGCTACCTTGTAACTATCAAGTGCCCCAACTGAAACTTCACTCCTCATTTTCACATAGGCCTCCTTCTTCTTTGGTAAACCACGGTTCCCTCGCTCGACGCCTTCCTCCCTGCCTGACCGGTACGTACTTATCAAGAACACGCAGTAGCTGTTCCTTAAACAAGCTCCACATATCCAGTGTGCCCAACACTTGTGCCTACTTCTCCAACCTATCCCCCCCAAGTCATGTCTAATGGCATCATAATTGCCCTTCCCCCAGCTATAACTCTTGCCCTGCGGGGTATACTTATCCCTTTCCATCACTAACGTAAACGTCACCGAATTGTGGTCACTGTCCCCAATGTCTACCTTTAAATCTAACACCTGGCCTGGTTCATTACCCAAAACCAAATCCAATGTGGCCTCTCCTCTTGTTGGCCTGTTAACATATTGTGTCAGGAAACTCTCCTGCACACATTGTACAAAAAACGACCCATCTAATGTACTCGAACTATATCTTTTCCAGTCAATATTTGGAAAGTTAGTCTCCCATAATAACTACCCTGTTACTTTCGCTCTTATCCAGAATCATCTTCGCCATCATAAGAACATAACATAAGAACATAAGAACTAGGAGCAGGAGTAGGCCATCTGGCCCCTCGAGCCTGCTCCACCATTCAATGAGATCATGGCTGATCTTTTGTGGACTCAGCTCCACTTTCCGGCCTGAACACCATAACCCTTAATCCCTTTATTCTTCAAAAAACTATCTATCTTTATCTTAAAAACATTTAATGAAGGAGCCTCTACTGCTTCACTGGGCAAGGAATTCCAGAGATTCACAACCCTTTGGGTGAAGAAGTTCCTCCTAAACTCAGTCCTAAATCTACTTCCCCTTATTTTGAGGCTATGCCCCCTAGTTCTGCTTTCACCCGCCAGTGGAAACAACCTGCCTGCATCTATCCTATCTATTCCCATCATAATCTTATATGTTTCGATAATATCCCCCCTCATCCTTCTAAATTCCAACGAGTACAGTCCCAGTCTACTCAACCTCTCCTCGTAATCCAACCCCTTCAGCTCTGGGATTAACCTAGTGAATCTCCTCTGCACACCCTCCAGTGCCAGTACGTCCTTTCTCAAGTAAGGAGACCAAAACTGAACACAATACTCCAGGTGTGGCCTCACTAACACCTTATACAATTGCAGCAGAACCTCCCTAGTCTTCAACTCCATCCCTCTAGCAATGAAGGACAAAATTCCATTTGCCTTCTTAATCAACTGTTGCACCTGAAAACCAACTTTCTGCGACTCATGCACTAGCACACCCAGGTCTCTCTGCACAGCAGCATGTTTTAATATTTTATCATTTAAATAATAATCCCTTTTGCTGTTATTCCTACCAAAATGGATAACCTCACATTTGTCAACATTGTATTCCATCTGCCAGACCCTAGCCCATTCACTTAGCCTATCCAAATCCCTCTGCAGACTTCCAGTATCCTCTGCACTTTTTGCTTTACCACTTATCTTAGTGTCGTCTGCAAACTTGGACACATTGCCCTTGGTCCCCAACTCCAAATCATCTATGTAAATTGTGAACAGTTGTGAGCCCAACACTGATCGCTGAGGGACACCACTAGCTACTGATTGCCAACCAGAGAAACACCCATTAATCCCCACTCTTTGCTTTCTATTAATTAACCAATCCTCTATCCATGCTACTACTTTCCCCTTCATGCCATGCATCTTTATCTTATGCAACAACTTTTTGTGTGGCACCTTGTCAAAGGCTTTCTGGAAATCCAGATATACCACATCCATTGGCTCCCCGTTATCTACCGCACTGTTAATGTCCTCAAAAGATTCCACTAAATTAGTTAGGCACGACCTGCCCTTTATGAACCCATGCTGCGTCTGTCCAATGGGACAATTTCCATCCAGATGCCTCGCCATTTCTTCTTTGATGATAGATTCCAGCATCTTCCCTACTACCGAAGTTAAGCTCACTGGCCTATAATTACCCGCTTTCTGCCTACCTCCTTTTTTAAACAGTGGTGTCACGTTTGCTAATTTCCAATCCGCCAGGACCACCCCAGAGTCTAGTGAATTTTGGTAAATTATCACTACTGCATTTGCAGTTTCCCTAGCCATCTCTTTTAGCACTCTGGGATGCATTCCATCAGGGCCAGGAGACTTGTCTACCTTTAGCCCCATTAGCTTGCCCATCACTACCTCCTTGGTGATATCAATCCTCTCCAGGTCCTCACCTGTCATAGCCTCATTTCCATCAGTCACTGGCATGTTATTTGTGTCTTCCACTGTGAAGACCGACCCAAAAAACCTGTTCAGTTCCTCAGCCATTTCCTCATCTCCCATTATTAAATCTCCCTTCTCATCCTCTAAAGGACCAATATTTACCTTAGCCACTCTTTTTTGTTTTATTTATTTGTAGAAACTTTTACTATCTGTTTTTATATTCTGAGCAAGTTTGCTCTCATAATCTATCTTACTCTTCTTTATAGCTTTTTTAGTAGCTTTCTGTTGCCCCCTAAAGATTTCCCAGTCCTCTAGTCTCCCACTGATCTTTGCTACTTTGTATGTTTTTTCCTTCAATTTGATACTCTCCCTTATTTCCTTAGATATCCACGGTCGATTTTCCCTCTTTTTACCATCCTTCCTTTTTGTTGGTATAAACCTTTGCTGGGCACTGTGAAAAATCACTTGGAAGGTTCTCCACTGTTCCTCAACTGTTTCACCATAAAGTCTTTGCTCCCAGTCTACCTTATCTAGTTCTTCTCTCATCCCATTGTAATCTCCTTTGTTTAAGCACAAAACACTAGTGCTTGATTTTACCTTCTCTTGTTAAAAAAAAAAAATATTTAATTGAAAATTTTTGGCCAACCATCACAGTACATTGTGTATCCTTTACACAGTAATATAACAATATAAATAACAATGGCCAGTTTTATAAACAAGAAATAAATAATATATAAACAAAAACAAAAACAAAACTAAATGGCAACTGCCTTGTCCCAGATAAATATTCTCCAAAAATATGTTTTAACAGTCCAATATACAATTATCTATAACAACCTATACATATTATACTTATATATTAACATCCCTGAGAATCCCTCTGGTTCCTCCCCCCCCTCCCCCTCCCACCCCCCCCCCCCCCCGCCCCCCCCCACCCCCCCACCCCCGGGCTGCTGCTGCTGTCTTCTTCTTTTCCATTCCCTCTATCTTTCTGTGAGGTATTCGACGAACGGTTGCCACCGCCTGGTGAACCCTTGAGCCGATCCCCTTAGGACGAACTTAATCCGTTCCAGCTTTATAAACCCTGCCATGTCATTTATCCAGGTCTCCACACCCGGGGGCTTGGCTTCCTTCCACATCAACAGTATCCTGCGCCGGGCTACTAGGGACGCAAAGGCCAAAACATCAGCCTCTCTCGCCTCCTGCACTCCTGGCTCTTCTGCAACCCCAAATATAGCCAACCCCCAGCTTGGTTCGACCTGGACCCCCACTACCTTCAAAAGCACCTTTGTCACCCCCACCCAAAACCCCTGTAGTGCCGGACATGACCAGAACATGTGGGTGTGATTCGCTGGGCTTTTCGAGCATCTCGCACACCTATCCTCTACTCCAAAAAATTTGCTAAGCCGTGTTCCAGTCATATGCGCCCTGTGTAACACCTTAAATTGTATCAGGCTTAGCCTGGCACACGAGGACGATGAGTTTACCCTACTTAGGGCATCAGCCCACAGCCCCTCCTCAATCTCCTCCCCCAGCTCTTCTTCCCATTTCCCTTTCAGCTCGTCTACCATAATCTTCCCCTCGTCTCTCATCTCCCTATATATGTCTGACACCTTACCGTCCCCCACCCATGTCTTTGAGATCACTCTGTCCTGCACCTCCTGCGTCGGGAGCTGCAGGAATTCCCTCACCTGTTGCCTCGTAAAAGCCCTCAGTTGCATATACCGGAATGCTTTCCCTTGGGACAACCCATATTTTTCGGTCAGCGCTCCCAGACTTGCAAACGTCCCATCTACAAACAGATCTTTCAATTGTGTTACTCCTGCTCTTTGCCATGTTCCAAATCCCCCATCCATTCTCCCCGGAGCAAACCTATGATTATTTCTTATCGGGGACCACACCGAGGCTCCCGTCTTTCCCCTATGCCGTCTCCATTGCCCCCATATTTTCAGAGTAGCCACCACCACCGGGCTTGTGGTGTATTTCTTCGGTGAGAACGGCAACGGCGCCGTCACCATGGCTTGTAGGCAAGTCCCCCTACAGGACGCCTTCTCCAATCTCTTCCACGCCGCTCCCTCCTCTTCTCCCATCCACTTACATACCATTGAGATGTTGGCGGCCCAGTAGTACTCACTCAGGTTCGGTAGCGCCAGCCCCCCCTATCCCTACTACGCTGCAAAAATCCCTTCCTCACTCTCGGGGTCTTCCCGGCCCACACAAAACTCATGATACTCTTCTCAATCCTTTTGAAAAAAGTTTTCGTGATCACCACCGGGAGGCACTGAAACACAAAGAGGAATCTCGGGAGGACCACCATTTTAACCGCTTGTACCCTCCCTGCCAGTGACAGGGATACCATGTCCCATCTCTTGAAGTCCTTCTCCATCTGTTCCACCAACCGCGTTAAGTTTAACCTATGCAATGTACCCCAATTCTTGGCTATCTGGATCCCCAAGTCGCGAAAGTCCCTTGTTACCTTCCTCAGCGGTAAGTCCTCTATTTCTCTGCTCTGCTCCCCTGGATGCACCATAAACAGCTCACTTTTCCCCATGTTCAGCTTATATCCTGAAAATTCTCCAAACTCCCCAAGTATCCGCATTATCTCTGGCATCCCCTCCGCCGGGTCCGCCACATACACCAATAAATCGTCCGTGTAAAGAGATACCCGGTGTTCCTCTCCTCCCCTGAGTACTCCCCTCCACTTCCTGGAACCCCTCAATGCTATTGCCAGGGGCTCAATCGCCAGTGCAAACAATAATGGGGACAGAGGACATACCTGCCTCGTCCCTCTATGGAGCCGAAAATACGCAGACCCCCGTCCATTCGTGACCACGCTCGCCATCGGGGCCCTATACAGCAGCTGTACCCATCTAATATACTCCTCTCCAAAGCCAAATCTCCTCAACACCTCCCACAAATAATCCCACTCCACTCTATCAAATGCTTTCTCGGCATCCATCGCCACCACTATCTCCGCTTCCCCCTCTGGTGGGGGCATCATCATTACCCCTAGCAGCCTCCGTATATTTGTCTTTCGCTGTCTCCCCTTCACAAACCCAGTTTGGTCCTCATGGACCACCCCCGGGACACAATCCTCTATCCTCATTGCCATTACCTTGGCCAGAATCTTAGCGTTTACATTTAGGAGGGAAATAGGTCTATAGGACCCGCATTGCAGCGGGTCTTTTTCCTTCTTTAGGAGAAGCGATATCGTTGCCTCTGACATAGTCGGGGGCAGCTGTCCCCTTTCCTTCGCCTCATTAAAGGTTCTCATCAGTATCGGGGCAAGCAAGTCCACATATTTCCTATAAAATTCGACTGGAAATCCATCCGGTCCCGGAGCCTTCCCCGCCTGCATACTCCTAATTCCTTTCACTACTTCCTCTATCTCGATCTGTCCTCCCAGTCCCACCCTCTCCTGCTCCTCCACCTTAGGAAATTCCAGCCGGTCCAGGAAGCACATCATTCTCTCCTTCCCATCCGGGGGCTGAGCTTCGTATAATCTTTTATAGAATGCCTTGAACACTCCATTCACTCTCTCCGCTCCCCGCTCTATCTCTCCTTCCTCATCCCTCACTCCCCCTATTTCCCTCGCTGCTCCCCTTTTCCTCAATTGATGGGCCAGCCACCTGCTCGCCTTCTCCCCATACTCATACTGTACATCCTGTGCCTTCCTCCACTGTGCTTCTGCAGTACCCGTTGTCAGCAAGTCAAATTCTACGTGTAACCTTTGCCTTTCCCTGTACAGTCCCTCCTCCGGTGCCTCCGCATATTGCCTGTCCACCCTCAGAAGTTCTTGCAGCAACCGCTCCCGTTCCCTACTCTCCTGCTTTCCTTTATGTGCCCTTATTGATATCAGCTCCCCTCTAACCACTGCCTTCAGCGCCTCCCAGACCACTCCCACCTGGACCTCCCCGTTATCATTGAGTTCCAAGTATTTTTCAATGCACCCCCTCACCCTTAGACACACCCCTTCATCTGCCATTAGTCCCATGTCCATTCTCCAGGGTGGACGCCCTTCTGTTTCCTCCCCTATCTCCAAGTCTACCCAATGTGGAGCGTGATCCGAAATGGCTATAGCCGTATACTCCGTCCCCCTCACCTTCGGGATCAACGCCCTTCCCAAAACAAAAAAGTCTATTCGCGAATAAACTTTGTGGACATAGGAGAAAAACGAAAACTCCTTACTCCTAGGTCTACTAAATCTCCACGGGTCTACTCCTCCCATCTGCTCCATAAAATCTTTAAGCACCTTGGCTGCAGCCGGCCTCCTTCCAGTCCTGGATCTCGACCTGTCCAGCCCTGGCTCCAGCACAGTATTAAAATCTCCCCCCATTACCAACTTTCCCACCTCTAGGTCCGGGATGCGTCCTAGCATGCGCCTCATAAAATTGGCATCATCCCAGTTCGGGGCATATACGTTTACCAAGACCACCGCCTCCCCCTGTAATTTGCCACTCACCATCACGTATCTGCCCCCGCTATCCACCACTATGGTGTTTGCCTCAAACATAACCCGCTTCCCCACTAGTATAGCCACCCCCCTGTTTTTCGCATCTAGCCCCGAATGAAACACCTGCCCCACCCATCCTTTGCGTAGTCTAACCTGGTCTATAAGTTTCAAGTGCGTCTCTTGTAACATAACCACGTCTGCCTTAAGTTTCTTAAGGTGTGCGAGTACTCGTGCCCTCTTTATCGGCCCGTTCAGCCCTCTCACATTCCACGTGATCAACCGGGTTGGGGGGCTTTTTACCCCCCCCCTTGTCGATTAGCCATCCCCTTTTTCCAGCTCCTCACCCGGTTCCCACGCAGCTGTGTCCCCCCAGGCGGTGCCCCCCTGCCCACCCCACCCCATTCCGTCTCCCCCCTCTCCCCAGCAGCAGCAACCCAGTAACTCCCCCCTCCCACACCCCCTGCTAGATCCCCCACTAGTGTAGTTACACCCCCCATGTTTCTCCCAGAAGTCAGCAAACTCTGGCCGACCTCGGCTTCCCCCCGTGACCTCGGCTCGCACCGTGCGACGCCCCCTCCTTCCTGCTTCCCTATTCCCGCCATGATTATCATTGTGCGGGAACAAAGCCCGCGCTTCCCTTTTGGCCCCGCCCCCCATGGCCAACGCCCCATCTCCTCCACCTCCCTTCCTCCCTCCACCACCACCTGTGGGAGAGAGAAAAGTTACCGCATCGCAGGATTAATAACATAAAACTCATCTTTCCCCCCCTTTTTCCCCCCTCTTCGCCCCCCATACTCGCCCCACCACTTTGTTTCAAACGTTCTTTTTTAATAACCCGCTTATTCCAGTTTTTCTTCCACAATAAACATCCACGCCTCATCCGCCGTCTCAAAGTAGTGGTGCCTCCCTTGATATGTGACCCACAGTCTTGCCGGTTGCACATTCCAAATTTTATCTTCTTTTTGTGAAGCACCGCCTTGGCCCGATTAAAGCTCGCCCTCCTTCTCGCCACCTCCGCACTCCAGTCTTGATATACGCGGATCACCGCGTTCTCCCACCTACTGCTCCGAGTTTTCTTTGCCCATCTAAGAACCATCTCTCTGTCCTTAAAACGGAGGAATCTCACAACTATGGCTCTAGGAATTACTCCTGCTCTCGGTCCTCGCGCCATCACTCGGTATGCTCCCTCCACCTCCAGCGGACCCGCCGGGGCCTCCGCTCCCATTAACGAGTGCAGCATCGTGCTCACATATGCCCCGACGTCTGCTCCTTCTGCACCTTCAGGAAGACCAAGAATCCTTAAATTATTCCTCCTCGCGTTATTCTCCAGTACCTCCAGTCTTTCCACACATCGTTTATGGTGTGCCTCGTGCATCTCCGTCTTCACCACCAGCCCCTGTATATCGTCCTCGTTCTCGGCAGCCTTTGCCTTCACGACCTGAAGCTCCCGCTCCTGGGTCTTTTGCTCATCCTTTAGCCCTTCGATCGCCTGTAATATCGGGGCCAACAGCTCCTTCTTCATTTCCTTTTTAAGTTCTTCCACGCAACATTTCAAAAACTCTTGTTGTTCAGGGCCCCATGTTAAACTGCCACCTTCGGTCGCCATCTTGGTTCTTGCTTGCCTGCCTTTCCGCTGCTCCAAAGGATCCACTGCAATCTGGCTACTTCCCTCTCCTTTTTCCATCCGTTTCCAGGGGGGATTCCTTCTGGTTTACCGCACAGTGCTTCTAGCCGTTAAAATTGCCGTTGGGGCTCTTATTAAGAGCCCAAAAGTCCGTTCCACCGGGAGCTGCCGAAACGTGCGACTTAGCTGGTCATCGCCGCACCCAGAAGTCCTGATTTTACCTTCTCACCCTCCATCTGTATTTTAAATTCCACCATATTGTGATCGCTCCTTCCGAGAGGATCCCTAACTATGAGATCCTGAATCAATCCTGTCTCATTACACAGGACCAGATCTAGGACCACTTGTTCCCTCGTAGGTTCCATTACATACTGTTCGAGGAAACAATCGCGGATACATTCTATAAACTCCTCCTCAAGGCTGCCTTGACCGACCTGGTTAAACCAATCAACATGTAGATTAAAATCCCCCATGATAACTGCTGTACCCTTTCTACATGCATCTGTTATTTCTTTGTTTATTGCCTGCCCCACCATAATGTTACTATTTGGTGACATATAGATTACTCCTATCAGTGACTTTTTCGCCTTACTATTCCTGATTTCCACCCAAATGGATTCAACCTTATCCTCCATAGCACCGATGTCATCCCTTACTGTTGCCGGGTGTCATCCTTAAATAACAGAGCTACACCACCTCCTTACCATCCACTCTGTCCTTCCGAATAGTTTGATACCCTCAGATATTTAACTCCCAGTCGTGACCATCCTTTAACCATGTTTCAGTAATGGCCACTAAATCATAGTCATTCACGATGATTTGCGCCATCAACTCATTTACCTTATTCCGAATACTACGAGCATTCAGGTAAAGTACACTTTTATGTTGGCGTTTTTACCTCTGTTCTTAATCTTAACACCTCGATCAGTAACCTCTCCTAAGTTATATTTCCTCTTAACCTTTCTCCTAATTTTCCTTGTCGTCGAACCCATATCTTCCTGTAACAACCTGCCGCATCGCTTACCATTAATGTTTTCACTTCCCGTTTTATTTCTTTTAGTATTCCTGGTCCTATTCACTGAGCTCCCCTCAGTCACTGTATCTTGTACTGTCGCCCTTTTTGATTTTTGACTATGGCTTCTCTGCCTTACACTTTCCCTCTTACTGCCTTTTATTTCTGTCCCTGTTTTTACTACCTTCCAACTTCCTGCATCGGTTCCCATCCCCCTGCCACATTAGTTTAAACTCTCCCCAACAGCTCTAGCAAACACCCCCCCCTAGGATATCGGTTCCAGTCCTGGCCAGGTGCAGACCGTCCAGTTTGTACTGGTCCCACCTCCCCCAGAACCGGTTCCAATGTCCCAGGAATTTGAATCCCTCCTTCTTGCACCATCTCTCGAGCCACGTCTTCATCCTCTCTATCCTGACATTCCTACTCTGACTAGCTCGTGGCACTGGTAGCAATCCTGAGATTACTACCTTTGAGGTCCTACTTTTTAGTTTAACTCCTAGCTCCCTAAATTCAGCTTGTAGGACCTCGTCCCGTTTTTTACCTATATCATTGGTGCCTATGTGCACCACGACAGCTGGCTGTTCACCCTCCCCCCCCCCCCCCCCCAGAATGTCCTGAAGCCGCTCCGAGACATCCTTGACCCTTGCACCAGGGAGGCAACATACCATCCTGGAGTCTCGATTGCGTCCGCAGAACCGCCTGTCTATTCCCCTTACAATTGAGTCCCCTATCACTATAGCCCTGCCATTCTTCTTCCTGCCCAGCTGCACAGCAGAGCCAGCCACGGTGCCATGAACCTGGCTGCTGCTGCCTTCCCCTGGTGAGCCATCTCCCTCAACAATATCCAAAGCGGTATATCTGTTTTGCAGGGAGATGACTGCAGAGGACACCTGCACTGCCTTCCTACTCTTGCTCTGTCTTTTGGTCACCCATTTACTATCTCCCTCAGTACCTTTCACCTGCGGTGTGACCAACTCGCTAAACGTGCTATCCACGACGTCCTCAGCATCGCGGATGCTCCAAAGTGAGTCCATCCGCAGCTCCAGAGCCGTCAAGCGGTCTAACAGGATCTGCAACTGGACACACTGCACGTGAAGGAGCCAGGGACAGTGGATGTGTCCCTGAGCTCCCACATCGCACACGAGGAGCATGACACGGGTCTGAGATCTCCTGCCATGTCCTTAAACCTTCGGTTAACTTCAACAATTTCAATTTCCCCCCCAAAAAATTTAAATAAATAAATAAACAACGAAGAAAAAAATAAATAAATATACCAATGAAAAGAAACAGAAAAGCAGAAACACTACTTACCAGTCACAAAAAGCACTTCCTCCCCACCCAGCTTCGAATTCCCACCTCGATTCAAATTCCCAAACTCAGTCTTTGCTGTCTCACTCCTGGTTGTCTTCTCTGTCTCACTGGGAGAACTCACTGGGAGTGAGTTTACAAGTTTACATCCTTTCCTCTACATCCCTAGAACGATTTGGAGGCCTATAGAAAACTCCCAACAGGGTGACCTCTCCTTTCCTGTTTCTAACCTCAGCCCATACTACCTCGGAAGAAGAGTCCCCATCTAGCATCCTCTCCACCACCGTAATACTGTTTTTGACTAGCAGCGCCACACCTCCCCCTCTTTTGCCTCCTTCTCTGAGCTTACTAAAACACCTAAACCCCGGAACCTGCAACAACCATTCCTGTCCCTGCTCTATCCATGTCTCCGAAATGGCCACAACATCGAAGTCCCAAGTACCAACCCATGCTGCCAGTTCCCCTACCTTATTTTGTATACTCCTGGCATTGAAGTAGACACACTTCAAACCACCTACCTGAACACTGGCCCCCTCCTGCGAAGTCAATTCTGTGCTCCTGACCTCTATGCTCTCAATCTCTCGTACCCTAAAACTACAATCCAGGTTCCCATGCCCCTGCTGTATTAGTTTAAATCCCCCCCAAAGAGCACTAACAAATCTCCCCCCCCAGGATATTTGTGCCCCTCACGTGTAGTGTCTCGGGTTTCCTCTCCACCAGAATTTATTGGTTGGGGGGCGGGGGCCTTCCCAGAAGTCCGCGGGTCGAACTTCCGGTTCCCACCTTATATTAAAAAAATATATCTAACAAAATAAAACAGAAAAAGAAGAACAGAAACGGGACCAGGTAAGTGTTTTTAAAGTAAATAGTCACCTCCCAGAAGGCCCTTGCGCACCGCTCCCGCTGAAATCCAAAGGCCTGCTCCTGCAAAGGTAAGTGCTTTTAAAGTAAAAACATACCTCCCAGAAGGCCCTTGCGCACCGCTCCCGCCGGCTCAGGGCACAGAGCTCATTGAAGGCCACTCAGACATCCACCATGCGCTGAGTGCCACTACAAGATAGAATTAGGAATAGGTCCACAGAATCAAGGGTCATGATCGAACCTCAGTGAACAGTTTACCAGTGCAAATAGATGTTTGAAATAAAACTGCGTTGTACCATTCGCAACCGTGTTGGTTCGTCTGTGTGGCAGAGTAGCCAACACTTCATCTACAATATAAATATTCACAGATTCTTCTTCCATGGGAGGAAGTGTTCCAGAGACTCACAACCCTCTGAGAGAAAAGATTTCTCCTCATCTCTGTTTTAATGGGCGACCTCCTTATTTTTAAACAGTGACCCCTAGTTCCAGATTTTCCGACAGGAGGACACATCCCTTCGACATCCACCTTCTCAATGCCCCTCA
Source organism: Scyliorhinus torazame (assembly GCF_047496885.1). Lineage (NCBI taxonomy): Eukaryota > Metazoa > Chordata > Chondrichthyes > Carcharhiniformes > Scyliorhinidae > Scyliorhinus > Scyliorhinus torazame. The sequence continues at coordinate 30,907,888 of NC_092728.1, read as the reverse complement.
GGATCTTAACGGTTTTGATCTCAACTCCAGCAGATACAAACCTGCCCTCTACAACCTTTCCTCATCAGACAACACTCCCATTCTTGTTATTAGTCTGATCTGCTTCCAACGCATTTACATTTATAAAAAATGATTCACGGGATGTGGGCATCGCTGGATGTAGGCCCAGCATAATAATAATAATCTTTATTATTGTCACATGTAGGCTTACATTAACACTGCACGGTAGCACAGTGGTTAGCACAGTTGCTGCACAGCTCCAGGATCCCAGGTCGATTCCTGGTTTGGGTCACTGTCTGTGCGGAGTCTGCACGTTCTCCCCGTGTGTGCGTGGGTTTCCTCCGGGTGCTCCGGTTTCCTCCCACAGTCCAAAGATGTGCAGGTTAGGTGGATTGGCCATGATAAATTGCCCCTTCGTGTTCAAATAGGTTAGGTGGGGTTACGGGGATAGGGTGGTGGTGTGGGCTTAAGTAGGGTGCTCTTTCCAAGGGCCGGTGCGGTCTCAATGGACCGAATGGCGACCTTATGCTCTGTAAATTCTGTAAGTTACTGTGAAAATCCCCTCGTCGCCACACTCCGGCGCCTGTTCGAATACAGAGAGGGGAATTCAGAATGTCCAAATTACCTAACAGCACGTCTTTCAGGACTTGTGGGAGGAAACCGGAGCACCCGGAGGAAACCCACGCAGACATGGGGAGAACGTGTAGACTCCGCACCGACAGGGACCTAAGTGGGAATAGAACCTGGGGCCCTGGTGCTGCGAAACAACAGTGCTAACTATCTGCTACCATGCCGCCCAATTTATTGTCCGTCCCTAATTGCCCCTTGAGAAGGTGGTGGGTGAGCCACCTCCTTGAGCCGCTGCAGTGCTGTTTTTTTGTTATTGTTATCTGGATCAGCATTAAATGCCCATCCCTTAGGAGGGTGTTTAAGAGTCAACCACATTGCTGTGGGTCTGGAGTCACATGTAGACCAGACCAGGTAAGGGTGGCAGATTTCCTTCCCGAAAGGACAATAGTCAACCAGATGGTTTTTTTACGACAATCAATAATGTCTCTATGTCATCACTAGACTTTTAATTCCAGATATTTTTTTTATTGAGTTCAAGTTTGCAATCTGCCAAGGCAGGATTCACACCCATGTCCCCAGAGCATTACCCTGGATCTCTGGATTACTAGTCTAGCGACAATGCCACTACATCACCACCTCTCCTGAGGGAGGGTGTTCCAGGATTTTGACCCAGCGACAGTGAAGGAACGAATGATGTATTTCCAAGCCCTTAAATAAGTACATAATACTCCAGGTATAGTCTCGCCAGGTCCCTGTATACCTGAAGCATAACATTCCTTTCTTGTATTTAATTCCCCTAGTAAACAATAATTAGTTATTACTTTTAAAAGCATTGGACACTTGAAAAAAAGGCTCTTTTACTGATACTATCTGATTGGGGGTTGAAGAGCCTTTTCTCTGTCTCATCGAGCAATGGCAGAGTGTGCCCCGTGAACCTGGGAGTATGGCTGAGAGTTTGAGCCCAGTTGGGGCCTCTGGCGGGAGGTGTACAAGTCGCGTAAGGATCCAGACGAAGTTCACAAGAATGATCCCTGGAATGAAGAGCTTGTCGTATGAGGAACGGTTGAGGACTCTGGGTCTGTACTCGTTAGAGCTTAGAAGGATGAGGGGGGGATCTTATTGCAACTATAGGATACTGCGAGGCCTGCGTAGAGTGGACGTGGAGAGGATGTTTCCACTTGTAGGAAAAACTAGAAGCAGAGGACACCATCTCAGACTAAAGGGACGGTCCTTTAAAACAGAGTTGAGGAGGAATTTCTTCAGCCAGAGGGTGGTGAATCTGTGGAACTCTTTGCTGCAGAAGGCTGTGGAGACCAATTCACTGAGTGTCTTTAAGACAGAGATAGATAGGTTCATGATTAATGAGGGGATCAGGGTTATGGGGAGAAGGCAGGAGAATGAGGATGAGAAAATATCAGCCATGATTGAATGGTGGAGCAGACGCGATGGGCCGAATGGCCTAATTCATCTCCTATGTCTTATGGTTTTATGGTGTAAGCTCCGGGCTTACTTTCAAGCAGTTGGCCTCGAACGGTGGGGGGCGGGGGGAGGGAGGGGGAGGTTCCCCCAGCCAGCAAATCTGAGCAGGATGGGCCAGGCCTGTGAGACGCACAAGGCCGCACAGCAACTTGGGATATCAGGGCCGGAGGGTCAGGGACCACTGGCGGTCTACAGCCCCCGCCTCAAATCCCCCACCTCCGGGACAAATAGAGGGATCATGAGGAAGGGATTAGTGGGGCCGTGCTCAAGAAGGTTTATCTGTGTGTCTGTACAGTGGGGGAGGCGGGAAAAGGAAGGATAAGATTAGAGAGCCCAAGGACACATTCCTTTCCTTATTAGCTGCCCTTCACCGCCTGCATTGTGATAGCAGAATGAGCCAAGGTTAGACTGAGAATCCCTGAACCTCAGACTGTAAGCTCTCTGAGCATGTTTATATGTGGAGGCCATGTTAAAGGGGGGTTTAATGCAACTTAGCCTTGCTGAGAGTTAATACAGCAAACGCCTCCCCACCAATCCCTCTGGGAAGATGTGAAGGTGCGGCCCAGTAGTGACGCCCTTCATAGTTGCACAGCCCTCCAGTAGCAGTCTTTGGCGTGCCTCCTACACTCCTCCTTGTGCGCCCCCGGGTCTCCTCCCCAAATTCATTGACACAATGTGGGCTACATTGTCGAGCTTTCAGTGAGTAGTTATCATTGGACCATCAACACTACGTTGTCATTGAAAATAAGGACATGGCGGACATGTGAAATAATCACGAATACCTCTCCCCTTTATCGCAGGGGGAGGGTATTAGCCTGCTGGACATCCTGCGGAATACAGAACTGAATCAGGGTCAGGCTCTCTCCAAAGTTAACTTTAGCAGGATAACGGGAATGCAGGGAGCTGATGTGGGACGAATCCTCCCCAGGGTCAGCCGGTTTCCACCACGCGATTTGAAAGGACGTTAGTGAGAATGTCAGAGATGCTCTAATTATAATCTTCCCTGATTTCACTCCCGGTTTGGGAGACCTCCCTTTGTTTTTGGAAAAATTGAGCGAGTCGCTCTGTTACTTGGGAGAGAAACCAGGCAGTTATAAACCACTTGAGAGACTAACATGGTCAGGCGACTGCTAAAGTCCAGAATCAAGGTGAGAGTGATTGAACATGGTGGAACCACCGAGCTGATCACAGAGAGAGAGAGAGTATGGAATTGTGGAGGTAAGTTGTCCTCGAGCTGATCACACAGAGAGAGAGAGAGAGAGAGTATGGAATTGTGGAGGTAAGTTGTCCCCGAGCTGATCACAGAGAGAGAGAGAGTATGGAATTGTGGAGGTAAGTTGTCCCCGAGCTGATCACAGAGAGAGAGAGAGTATGGAATTGTGGAGGTAAGTTGTCCCCGAGCTGATCACAGAGAGAGAGAGAGTATGGAATTGTGGAGGTAAGTTGTCCCCGAGCTGATCACAGAGAGGGAGAGAGTATGGAATTGTGGAGGTAAGTTGTCCCCGAGCTGATCACAGAGAGAGAGAGAGAGTATGGAATTGTGGAGGTAAGTTGTCCCCGAGCTGATCACACAGAGAGAGAGAGAGAGAGTATGGAATTGTGGAGGTAAGTTGTCCCCGAGCTGATCACAGAGAGGGAGAGAGTATGGAATTGTGGAGGTAAGTTGTCCCCGAGCTGATCACACAGAGAGAGAGAGAGAGTATGGAATTGTGGAGGTAAGTTGTCCCCGAGCTGATCACACAGAGAGAGAGAGAGAGTATGGAATTGTGGAGGTAAGTTGTCCCCGAGCTGATCACAGAGAGAGAGAGAGTATGGAATTGTGGAGGTAAGTTGTCCCCGAGCTGATCACACAGAGAGAGAGAGAGTATGGAATTGTGGAGGTAAGTTGTCCCCGAGCTGATCACACAGAGAGAGAGAGAGAGAGTATGGAATTGTGGAGGTAAGTCATCCCTGTCAAATCACAGAATTTCTACAGTGCAGAAGGAGGCCATTTGGCCCATCGAGTCTGCACCGACCCTGAAAAGGAGCACCCTACCTAGGCTCATTCCTCGGCCCGCAACCCGACCTAACCAGCTTTGGACACGAAGGGACAATTTAGACTGGTCAATCTACCCAACCTGCACTTCTTTGGACTGTGGGAGGAAACCAGAGCACCCGGAGTGAGGTGAATGTATTCACCTGAATATGAGCTGTCTGTATAGTACTGTGACCTATGGCCAGGGAATGGTAATACGATCTACTTCCAGGTATTGTACGAGAACCCCGGTGGGCTCCGCCTCTGGCTCCACCCCCTGGGGCGATATATAGACCTGCCACCTGTGGGCGGCACTCATTTGTGAAGCAGGCACTGGCAGGCAAGTTCCTGGATAATAAAGCCTTACGTTCACTTGTTCTCATAGTCTCGCAATGAATTGATGGTATATCAATTTATTATCCAGCGACATCACTATGGAAGCCGCTCTAAAGCCAGATAAACTCAAACTCGACGCACGAGCAACAGAGGCTAAGGAGATCTTCTCCCACTGGCTTCGCTGTTTTGAGGCCTACCTGGGCTCCTCTGCAACGCCTCCCTCCGAAACCCTCAAGCTGCGCCTCCTCCACGCATGGGTGAGCCATCAAATCTCTGTAATGATAGAGAAAGCTGCTACGTACGAGGTGGCGGTCGCGACTCTGAAGGCGTATTTCGTGAAGCCCGTAAATGAGGTGTTTGCGTGGCACCTCCTCACTACTCGCCGTCAACGTGCCGGGGAATCGCTGGATGAGTACCTAGAGAACCTGACCCTACTCGCCAGGAACTGCAACTATCAGGATGTGAAGGTCGAGGAGCACATGAAGCTGCAGTTCAGGGGCACCTACGTGGCGGGGGTACTGCCTAACTACATCAGGCAGCGACTACGTCAGGCTCGAGAGGGGCTGAATGGGCCTCCTCCTGTTCCTGTGTAACAGGCTCGAGACGGGCTGAATGGCCTCCTCCTGTTCCTGTGTAACAGGCTCGAGAGGGGCGGAATGGGCCTCCTCCTGTGCCTGTGTAACAGGCTCGAGAGGGGCTGAATGGGCCTCCTCCTGTTCCTGTGTAACAGACTCGAGAGGGGCTGAATGGGCCTCCTCCTGTTCCTGTGTAACAGGCTCGAGAGGGGCTGAATGGGCCTCCTCCTGTTCCTGTGTAACAGACTCGAGAGGGGCTGAATGAGCCTCCTCTTGTTGCTGTGTAACAAACTCGATAGGGGCTGAATGGCCTCCGCCTGTTCCTGTGCAACAGGCTCGAGAGGGGCTGAATGGCCTCCTCCTGTTCCTGTGTAACAGACTCGAGAGGGGCTGAATGGGCCTCCTCCTGTTCCTGTGTAACAGGCTTGAGAGGGTCTGAATGGGCTTCCTCCTGTTCCTGTGTAACAAACTCGATAGGGGCTGAATAGCCTCCTCCTGTTCCTGTGCAACAGGCTCGAGAGGGGCTGAATGGCCTCCTCCTGTTCCTGTGTAACAGACTCGAGAGGGGCTGAATGGGCCTCCTCCTGTTCCTGTGCAACAGGCTCGAGAGGGGCTGAATGGCCTCCTCCTGTTCCTGTGCAACAGGCTCGAGAGGGTCTGAATGGGCCTCCCCCTGTTCCTGTGTGACATGCTCGAGAGGGGCTGAATGGGCCACCTCCTGTTCCAGTGTAACAGGCTCGAGAGGGGCGGATTGGCATCCTCCTGTACCTGTGTAACAGGCTCGAGAGAGGCTGAATGGGCCTCCACCTGTTCCTGTGTAACAGGCTCGAGAGGGGCGGAATGGGCCTCCTCCTGTTCCTGTGTAACAGGCTCGAGAGGGGCTGAATGGGCCTCCTCCTGTTCCTGTGTAACAGGCTCGAGAGGGGCTGAATGAGCCTCCTCTTGTTGCTGTGTAACAAACTCGATAGGGGCTGAATGGGCCTCCTCCTGTTCCTGTGTAACAGGCTCAAGAGGGGCTGAATGGGCCTCCTCCTGTTTCAGTGCAACAGGCTCGAGAGGGGCTGAATGGGCCACCTCCTGTTCCTGTGCAACAGGCTCGAGAGGGGCTGAATGGGCCTCCTCTTGTTGCTGTGGCTACTCGATGAGAGGGGCTGAATGGGACATCTTCCATTCCAGTGTTACAGATTCGAGAGAGACTGAAAGGCCTCCTCCTTGTGGTGATGTGTCTATGGGCTATATCATAGGTGGATGGTGTGTGGCATCCAACCAGCAGGTGGCAGTACAGACACCCCATGTGGTTTCTAGATCGAGGTCATGTGACCTGTGACTCCGATATAAGGGGAGATCCATCCAGCCATCTCGAGAAGAAGATTGAGAGGGTAACAAGACCTACATGTGCGAGGCGCAAGTTTCAGAGGAGTTGTTAGCAGATTCCATGATAACGTGCTCTGTATCAGATTACTATCTTACCACAAGAGACTCAACAAAAGATTCTGGTTTGGTGAGTTCCTTCGTGAAGTACAAAGGACCAAACACAACATTCCTGATCCTGTGTAACAGGCTCGAGAGGGGCTGAATGGCCTCCTCCTGTTCCTGTGTAACAGGCTTGAGAGGGGCTGAATGGTCTCCTCCTGTTCCTGTGTAACAGGCTTGAGAGGGGCTGAATGGCCTCCTCCTGTTCCTGTGTAACAGGCTTGAGAGGGGCTGAATGGCATCTTTCTGGTCCTGTGTAACAGGCTCAAGAGGGGCTGAATGGCCTCCACCTGGTCCTGTGTAACAGGCTCGAGAGGGGCTGAATGGGCTTCCTCCTGTTCCTGTGTAACAGGCTCGAGAGGGGCTGAATGGGCCTCCTCCTCTTCCAATGTTCAATCAGAGGCAGAAGCTAAGACTGAGCCTGGCTCAGGCTTGATGCTGGGTCTGAGTTTGGACCTGGGCCTATACACCAGCTCCACCCTCGGACTCTGACAGTGAGAGCACTTCCTCCTTTCTCCTCCCTGATGTGTTAGGCAGGTAGGTTCGGTGTGGATTGCGTTCGATAAAGGGAAGTTAGAAACAGACGTTTAACATAGGAGAAGATCCAACAGTGTTTTATTCAACTAGATGAACTGCTGTACATATTCAGCTGTGGGTCGACACTATACTGATCTGACTAGTGACCTTGTAGTAGCCTGACCAGACTTACTAGCTACCGCATGGTATTTTCACTTGCTAGCTTGTGGACTCTGACTGTCTCAGTAGCTGGGTCCCGAGAGAGCGGGAAACCTCGTGCCCTCTGGCTTTATAGTGGTAGTGTCCTGTCTGGTGATTGGCTGTGCTGTGTTGTATGCTTACTGGTCATCCTATGTGTCAATCACTGCCTGTCTGCATCTCATTATATACATGAATGGATATTATGACCTCTCCCTTTTTTTTGTGTTCAATAAATACTGAGGTATGTATATATATATATATATATATATATGCCTGACTATATGCAAACGGTGATTGAACAAACGTATATACATGGGAAGGTGTCGATAGTGCAGATACATGGCAAATTAAGCAATACTTGCAAGAGTTAAGTCGATGGATTCAATCACAAAATTTACAAAAGTTAAGTCTACAGATTCAGTCTTTGCGGTGGGTGACAAATTCTTGTTGATCGCCGCAGAGGTGGATCAGGAGCCGCCTGCACGTGGAGAGGTGGGATCGCTGCCATTGCGGTGGTCGTGTGGGCCGGCAGGATCGCTGGCAGATCGGTGGCCTCGTGGCAGGGTACGTTCGGAGGAAGCATGATAGCCGGCGGAGCACTGCGGTCAGGTGGTGGGCGTGGAACTCTTCGCAATGCCCGTCTGTTGCGCCGTAGCAGGGAGCCATCAGCCATGCGAACCATGAAAGCCCTCGGGGCAACTTGTTTGACAACAACAGCTGTGGCTGACCAACCGCCCTCAGGCAACTGGACACGAACATGATCGGCTGGAGCCAGCTCGGGTAAATCCGTGGCATGAGCATCGTATGTGGCCTCCTGTTGGGCCCGGGACTGTTGCACTTTTTTTTTTCTTTTTTAAAAAAAAATGTTTATTCAATTTTTCCAACAAAATTTTTAATAAACTACCCCCCCCCCCCCCCCCCCCCCAATTACAAAAAGAAACTCAAACACAACAGTCAAGAATTAGACAAAACTTTTACATTGGGTTTCCCCAGAGACAGTAACCCCCCATATGGCATTCAGAGGTACCCGTAGGGAAGCCCCCCCCCCACCCACCCGAATTCCCCCCCCCCCCCCGAAAGAACCCCCTACTCTTGGGTTGCTGCTGCTGCTGACCTCCTCCTAACGCTCCGCGAGATAGCCTAGGAACGGTTGTGTAGCACCGTCAATATGACGCGAGGCAGGTTGAGGTAATGTCAATTGAAGGCTTTATTAAGCAGAACTTTATCCCCAGCAGCGTGGTTACAGAATGCAGCTGCTGAGGGAAATGGAGGGAAAACTGGGTTCTTATACCGGCATTTCTGGGTGGAGTCCAGTAGGTGGCAGATCCTATCAGGACCTGGCATCCCTCCACCAATAGCCTGTCGACACGTGGTGTACCGTATTGCCCCTAATACATACCACCACAGATTGCCACCGCCTGAAGAACCCCTGCACAGACCCTCTCAAGGCAAACTTTATCCTCTCCAGCTTAATGAACGCTGCCATGTCATTTATCCAGGCCTCCACGCTGGGGGGCTTTGCGTCCTTCCATAATAGCAAGATCCTCCGCCGGGCTACCAGGGACGTAAAGGCCAGGATACCGGCCTCTTTCGCCTCCTGCACTCCCGGCTCGTCCGTTACCCCAAATAGTGCCAACCCCCAACTCGGCTTGACCTGGACTTTCACCACCTTGGACAGAGTCCTCGCGAAACCCCTCCAAAAGCCATCCAGTGCCGGGCACGACCAGAACATGTGGGCGTGATTCGCCGGGCTTCCCGAACACCTCCCACAACTGTCCTTCACCCCAAAGAACCTATTCAACCTCGCCCCTGTCATATGCGCAGTGTGAATAACCTTGAATTGTATTAGGCTGAGCCTGGCGCAAGAGGAGGGAGAATTAACCCTACTCAGGGCATCAGCCCACAGACCCTCATCTATCTCCTCCTCCCACTTGCCCTTTAACTCCTCTACCGAGGCCTCCTCCTCGTCCACCTCCCTGTTGTCATTGGCCTCCAAATATCTTTCAATACACCCTGCACCCGCCCACACACCTCCTCCTCCGCCAATAATCCCACATCTAGACGATCTCCTCTCCTAACTCCAGCTCCACCCAGTGTGGGGCGTGGTCTGAGATGGTTATGGCCGAATATTCCATTCCCTCCACTTTCAGGATTAGCGCCCTACTCAAAATAAAAAAATCTATCCGGGAGTAGGCTCTATGGACGTGGGAAAAGCATGAAAATTCCCTGGCCTGCGGCCTGGCAAACCTCCATGGATCCACTCCCCCCACCTGGTCCATAAACCCCCTGAGCACCTTGGCCGCAGCCGGCTTCTTACCCGTCCTGGACCTAGAACGGTCCAGTGCTGGGTCCAGCACCGTGTTGAAGTCCCCCCCCACCATTATCAAGCTTCCTACCTCCAGATCCGGAATCCGAGCCAGCATGCGCTTCATAAATTCGGCATCATCCCAGTTCGGGGCATATACGTTCACCAGTACCACCCGCACCCCCTGCAACCTACCACTCACCATCACATATCGACCTCCATTATCCACTACAATATTCATTGCCTCAAACGGCACCCGCTTCCCCACCAGTATTGCAACCCCTCTGTTCTTCGCATCCAGCCCTGAATGGAATACCTGTCCTACCCATCCCTTTCTCAGCCTAACCTGATCTGCCACCTTCAAATGTGTCTCCTGGAGCATAACCACGTCTGCCTTCAGTCCCTTTAAGTGTGCGAACATCCAGGCCGGTGCATTCAGGCCCCTCGCATTCCAAGTTATCAGCCGGATTGGGGGGCTGCTCACCCCCCCCCCCCCCCCCCCCCAACCCCCCTCCGTGGACCGCCGACTAGCCATCTCCTTTTCTAGGCCAGCCACGTGCCCGCGCCTCCCGCACCCTCCAGTCCCCCAGACGGCAGATCCCCGCCCCGACCACCTCTCCTACTTCCAGCTCCCCTTTGGACAATGCAGCAGAAACCCTATACCCCCCTCTATTTCCCCCCCCCCCACCTCCCCCGTTAGATCCACATCTAGCCCTTTTGCTCCCCCCCTAACACTCCCGTACGTCAGCTGACTCCTGCTGACCCCGGCCTCTCCCGCCATTCCATCGACCCCCTCCAGTGTGAGAATCCCCCTCCCCCTCCCTGGCAGTCAGTGTGCACTCCTCTCCAGCGCTACCCCCCCCCGGCTCCACCGCCGTCCTTACCCAGCGTGGGAAAAAGCCCGCGCTTTCCTGAGCCGGCCCCGCCCCCTCTGGCGCAGCTCCTTTTTGTGGCCTTACCCCAAGTCCCCATCCCCAGGCCTCCACTCCCCCTCTTCCTTCGTGGGGGTCTGCCCCTCCAACACCGACGCCCACACTCTCCCACAGTCTCCCCATCAAATCCCTTCACCCATCCCCATCCAGCACCCAAAGCAGAGGACCATTCTCTAAACGTAATAAACACCATGTACATCCCCCCACATCAGACCCTCAGTTTGAGTCCAACTTTTCAGTTTGTATGGCGTTTCGAAATAGTGGTGCCGATCCTGGAACGTGACCCACAATCGCGCTGGCTGCAGCATACCGAACTTCACCCACTTTCGATGGAGCACCGCCTTAGCCCGATTGAAACCAGCTCTCTTCTTAGCCACCTCTGCACTCCAGTCCTGGTAGATTCGGATCTCCGTGTTCTCCCACCTGCTGCTCCACTCTTTCTTGGCCCATCTCAGGACACACTCTCTGTCCATACAGCGGTGAAACCTCACCACTACCGCCCTTGGCGGCTCGTTGGCCTTGGGTCTCCTTGCCAGGACCCGATGAGCCCCATCTAGCTCCAGGGGCCTCTGGAAGGCTCCTGCACCCATCAGCGAATTGAGCATCGTGCTCACATATGCCCCAGCATCGGGCCCCTCCACTCCTTCGGGGAGACCCAGAATCCGAAGAGTCTTCCTCCTCGACCTATTCTCCAGGTCCTCAAATCTTTCTGCCCACCTCGTGTGCGCCTCGTGCGCTTCCAGCTTCACCGCCAGGCCCAAGATCTCGTCCTCGTTCTCTGAGGCTTTTTGCCGCACCTCCCGGATTGCCGCCCCTTGGGCCTTCTGGGTCGCCACTAGCTTCTCAATCGCCGCCTTCATTGGCGCCAGCATTTCGGTTTTCAGCTCCTCAAAGCAGCGTCTAAGAAACTCCTGCTGCTCCTGCGACCACTGCGCCCATGCTGCTTGGTCTCCACCCGCCGCCATCTTGTTTTTTCTCCCTCTCACTTTTCGCTGCTTCAAGATGACTTTTTTCACCGCTCCACTCCTGGTCCAATCCATATAATGTCTGGGGGACCTTGCTGTCACCTTCCCACACTGGAAGCCGTCGAACAATTGCCGTTGGGGCCCCTCTAGAGAGCCCAAAAGTCCGTTCCCGGCGGGAGCTGCCGAACATGCGACCTACCTAGGCATAGCCGCAACCGGAAGTCCATTGCTGCATTTTCTGTAAGACCGTGAGGTGGTCAAGGTCTGGAACATGGATGGCTGAAACTGTGGTCCTCAGAGTGCGATTCATGAGCATCTGCGCTGGAGACAACCCAGTGGACAGAGAGGTTGCCCTGTATGCCTGCATTGCCAGGTTGAAGTCGGAGCCTGAGTCTGCAGCTTTGCACAGCAACCACTTGACAATATGGACCCCTTTCTCGGCCTTCCCGTTTGATTGCGGGTAGTGGGGACCAGGTAACGTGACGAAAGTTGTAGGACTGTGCAAAATCAGACCATTCCTGGCTGTAAAATTAAGGACCGTTGTAGCTCATTACCGTGAGCGGTATCCCATGCCTGACGAAGTTTCTTTGCAGGCTTTGATTACCGCCTTCGACGTGAGGTCGGACAGTTTCACCATTTCTGGGTAACTGGAGAAGTAGTCGACCAGGAGTACGTAGTCGCGCTCCTTGGTGTGAAAAAGGTCTACACCTACTTTGGACCACGGAGAGGTCACGATCTCGTGCTGTTGCAGTGTTTCCTTGGGTTTAGCCGGTTGAAACTTCTGACAGGTGGGGCAGTTGAGGACCGTGTTGTCAATATCCTGGTTAATGCCCGGCCAGTAAACCGCCTCCCGAGCTCTGCATTGGCATTTCTCGACTCCAAGGTGACCCTCATTGAGTTGATCCAGCACCATAGCCTGCACCATATGGATGATAAGGGAATAGTGTAGATGGGCATTAGAGTGGTTTCACAGGTCGGCGCAACATCGAGGGCCGAAGGGCCTGTACTGCTCTGTAATGTTCTATGTTTTGAGGAATAACAATCCTGTCGAGTTTCAGAAGGATTCCCTCCAAAACCGTCAGCTCGTCTTTAACATTAAAGAATTGGGGACATTGTCCTTTCTGCCGACCATGGGGAAGGTACTGCATCACACGCTGCAGCAGAGGATCCTTGGCTGTTTCCTCATGAATTTGGACCACCTGGTCGTCAGAGGCTGGGAGGTTGGTGGCACACAATTGCACTTGCGCTTCTATGTGGCAGATAAAGTCACCTTGTTCGCACAGTGTGGTGATGGACCGGGATAGGGCATCTGCAATGATCAGCTCTTTGCCTGGCGTGTAGACAAGTTCGAAGTCATAGCGGCGGAGTCGAAGAACAATTCGCTCCGAGGTGTCATGTCATTTAAATCCTTCTGGATTATGTGGACTAGAGGCCTGTGGTCTGTTTCCACCGTGAATTTCGGCAGGCCGTAAACGTAATCATGAAACTTGACTATTCCTGTCAGGAGACCCAGACACTCCTTTGCGAAGCAGGGGAATAGAGACAACCCCGGTAACTATAGACCAGTGAGCCTTACTTCTATTGTGGGCAAAGTCTTGGAAAAGTTTATAAGAGATAGGATGTATAATCATCTGGAAAGGAATAATTTGATTAGAGATAGTCAACACGGTTTTGTGAAGGGTAGGTCATGCCTCACAAACCTTATAGAGTTCTTTGAGAAGGTGACCAAACAGGTGGATGAGGGTAAAGCAGTTGATGTGGTGTAAATGGATTTCAGTAAAGCGTTTGATAAGGTTCCTCACGGTAGGCTATTGCAGAACATACGGAGGCATGGGATTCAGGGTGATTTAGCAGTTTGGATCAGAAATTGGCTAGCTGGAAGAAGACAAAGGGTGGTGGGAAATGTTTAGCCTGGTTCAGTTACTAGTGGTGTACAACAAGGATCTGTTTTGGGGCCACTGCTGTTTGTCATTTTTATAAATGACCTGGAGGAGGGCGTAGAAGGATGGGTGAGTAAATTTGCAGATGACACTAAAGTCGGTGGAGTTGTGGACAGTGCGGAAGGATGTTACAAGTTACAGAGGGACATAGATAAGCTGCAGAACTGGGCTGAGAGGTGGCAAATGGAGTTCAATGCAAAGAAGTGTGAGGTGATTAATTTTGGAAGGAATAACAGGTAGCTAGAGTACTGGGCTAATGGTAAGATTCTTAGTAGTGTGGATGAGCAGAGAGATTTCGGTGTCCATGTACATAGATCCCTGAAAGTTGCCACCCAGGTGTTGTTAAGAAGGCGTACGGTGTGTTAGCTTTTATTGGTAGAGGGATTGAGTTTCAGAGCCATGAGGTCATGTTGCAGCTGTACAAAACTCTGGTGCGGCCGCATTTGGAGTATTGCGTGCAATTCTGGTCGCCGCATTATAGGAAGGATGTGGAAGCATTGGAAAGGGTGCAGAGGAGATTTACCAGAATGTTGCCTGGTATGAAGGGGAGATCTTATGAGGAAAGGCTGAGGGACTTGAGGCTGTTTTCGTTAGAGAGAAGAAGGTTAAGAGGTGACTTAATTGAGACATACAAGATGATAAGAGGATTAGATAGGGTGGACAGTGAGAGCCTTTTTCCTCAGATGGTGATGTCTAGGACAAGGGGACATAGCTTTAAATTGAGGGGAGATAGATATAAGAAAGATGTCAGAGGTAGGTTCTTTACTCAGAGAGTAGTAAGGGTGTGGAATGCACTGCCTGCAACAGTAGTGGACTCGCCAACACAAAGGTCATTCAAATGGTCATTGGATAGATATATGGACGATAAGGGAATAGTGTAGATGGGCTTTAGAGTGGTTTCACAGGTCGGCGCAACATGGAGGGCTGAAGGGCCTGTACTGCGCTGTAATGTTCTATGTTCTATTTTTGCATACCATTGCTCAGTGGGCGTCATGGCCCTGGAGACATATGCCACTGGAGCCCAGGACGAGCAGTCATCTCGCTGGAGGAGCACCGACCCAAAGCCGTCCTGGCTTGAATCAGTTGATATCTTGGTTTCCTTAGTTGGGTCAAAGAACTGGGGCTGTGGTGAGCTTTGCCTTCAACTCACGCCATTCTGCTTCATGTGTGGGCAGCCACTGGAATTCCGCTGACTTTTTGACGAGAAGGCGGAGGGCCGTGGTGTGGGATGCCATATTGGGAATGAATTTCCCGAGTAAGTTGACCATCCCGAGGAAGCGGAGGACCGCCTTCTTGTCCTCCGGGGTCTTCATGGTGTTGATCGCCTAGACCTTGTCGGCGTCTGGCCGCACACCCTGCCGCGGGATGTGGTCGCCCAGAAACTTTATATCAGATTGACCAAATGAGCACTTGTTGAGCTGGAGACCATGTTCATGAATTCGCTGGAAGACCTGCTCGAGGCGAGCGATGTGTTCCTGGGGCGTTGTGGACCAGATGATCGCGTCGTCCACGTATACTCGGACCCCCTCGATGCCCTCCATCATCTGCTCCATGATGCGATGAAACACTTCGGAGGCAGATATGATACCGAAAGGCAAGCGGTTGTAACAGTAGCGGCTGAACGGGGTGTTGAACGTGCACAGCTTGCGACTGGACACGTCCAGCTGTATTTGCCAAAAACCCCGGGGGGGCGTCCAGCTTAGTGAAGAATTTGGCATGAGCCATCTCACTGGTTAACTCTTCACGCTTCGGGATCAGGTACTGATTCAGGCATGATGTTGCGGTTTAGATTTTTGGGATCAAAGCAAATGCAGAGCTCCCCTGATGGTTTCTTTATGCAGACCATGGAGCTGATCCAGTCTGTTGGCTCCGTGACCTTCGAGATGATGCCCTGTAAGTTGCTTTTTCAGACAATCCTTGAGGGGCGCCGGCACCCGGCGTGTTGCATGGGTGGTGTTCGGCTTGAGCAGTATTTTGTATCGGTACGGGAGCGTGCCCGTTCCATCAAATACACTGTGGTACTGCGTGATAATATCGTCTATGTCGGCTTGCAAATTTCCACCGGGCGAGGCCGTCGTCGTGACGATGACATGGTGTGGACTCGCTGACTCAGGTTCAGGAGCTTGCAGGCATGAGCACCGAGCAGGGACGCCCTGTCAGGCCTGACGATTTCAAATTGTAACGTTGCCTTGATCACCTTGTTGGATACCCCTAGTTGACACGAGCCACTGGCAGCTATGGCATTGCCATTGTAGTCCAGGAGCTGGCAGGCCGGTGGAAGAATGCTTGGTCGGGCCCGGATGGTGTCGAGGTCGGATTGTGAGATGAGGTTCGTAGACACGCCGGTGTCCAGTTTAAATCGGATGCGAGCCTTGTTAACTGTGAGGACAGCACACCACTCGTCGTCGGGATCCACACTGAGGATCGAGAGGCGTTTTGCCGTTGTGGTGGAAGGCAGCGCATGTGTAGTTATGATGCCCACCCAGTATGGGGACTTGAGGCACTCAGCATCAGGGTCTGTTGGGCTGTCGGGATCGGAATCTGGCATGTCTTGTATTGAGCGGATACTTCTGCGCCGCAGCTGGGATTGCTGGATGCTGAGCGGTGGAGCGGATCTGCAGAGGGCTGCGTAGTGGCCAAACGTGCCACACTGGAGACATCTGCATCCTCTTGCCGGACATTGCCGCTTTAAGTGGGCAGAGCCACAATTCAGACACGTCATGACGCTGACGCCAGCGCGATCCGTGCGCCATCGCGCATGCGCAGTGCGGTCGGCTGACCTACGCACCTGCGCAGTCGGGTTTTCGGTCTCGTCGTCCACTCGGTTGTGGCGTGCATGCGCAGGGATCCGAGAAAAGCGCGCAAAACGGCCACTCTCCTCGATGTTCATGCCCTGCATCTGTGCAATGGCCTGCACCCGTTCTGCCTCCGGAGGCCAGCTTTGCAGTTTCTGCCGCCCTGATGTGGGAGTAACGATTCTTGGCATGCTCATGGACAATGAACGTCTCGATAGCGACAGAGAGGGTCAACTGTTTGATTTTCCGGAGCTGCTGCCGAAGGGAGTCGGAGTGGACCCCGAAAACGATCTGATCCCGGATCATGGAATCAGCCGTCGAGTCATAGTTACATGACTGCGCTAGGATGCGGAGATGGGTCAAGAAGGACTGAAAAGGTTCATCCTTACCCTGAAGCCTCTGCTGGAAAACGTACCGTTCAAAGCTCTCATTCACCTCAATGTCGCAGTGGCTGCCGAACTTCAGCAGGACTGTTTTGAATTTTGTTTTGTCTTCGCCGCCAGTGAACGTAAGGGAGTTGTGGATGTGGATGGCGTGGTCCCCCGCGGTGGAGAGAAATAGCGCGATCTTCCTGGCATCCGATGCTGCCTCGAGGTCGGAGGCCTCGATGTACAAGAGGAACTTTTGCTTGAAGATTTTCCAGTTGGCGCCGAGGTTGCCGGAGATGCGGAGTTGCGGAGGAGGCTGGATGTTTTCCATTTCGCCGGATGGCTGCTTGCTGGTCGATGCTGATTCACTCGAGGTAGGTCCGTCAAGATCAATATCACTCTGGTACCATGATGTGTTGGGCAGGTTGGTTCGATGTGGACTGCACTCGATGCAGGGAAGTTAGAAACAGACGTCTAACATAGGAGAAGATCCAACACTGTTTTATTCAATTAGATGAACTGCTGTATATATTCAGCTGTGGGTCGACACTATACTGATCTGACTAGTGACCTTGTAGTAGCCTGACCAGACTTACTAGCTACCGCATGGTGTTTGCACTTGCTAGCTTGTGGACTCTGACTGTCTCAGTCGCTGGGTCCCGAGAGAGCGGGAAACCTCGTGCCCTCTGGCTTTCTCGTGGTAGTGTCCTGTCTGGTGATTGGCTGCACTGTGTTGTGTGCTTACTGGTCATCCTATGTGTCAATCACTGCCTGTCTGCATCTCATTATATACATGATATTATGGCACACCCCACAGCTCTTTTAACAGCAGCACACCTTTACCAACCCAAAAGGCCTGTGATTACTGCCCTTTGCCATGGTAGCGCTATGGGTTAGGCCTCAAAATCCTGGAGTTCATTTGTCCGAACAAAATCAGCTGGGTCATACCCTTGGAGAGGAAAGTGGTGGGTCAAAGGTTACCAAGGCTCCAGGATTTTATGTTAACGCAGATAAGCACAATATGAGGCACGTGGGGAGGTGGTGACTGCGGGGAAAGCAGTTTGAATTTAGAGGAAGAGTCACGTCCCTCTCCATGTGTCTGACTGGAAGATGGAGGGGTGAGACTGAAGAGAGCAAATTAAAGTCATTCTCTTGGTCAAATTTTAACCCCCACTGTGACGGTCCGTTCCCCCGCCCCACCACCATGCACTAAGTAATTTAATACAAGCAACCATAAACTCTCTGACCTTAAGGGGTCCGCGGTTCTAGCCCCACTCTCCCCGTGACCCCCAGTTTGACCCTCTCTCTCCCCGTGACCCCCAGTTCGACCCTCTCTCTCCCCGTGACCCCCAGTTCTACCCCCTCTCTCCCCGTGACCCCCAGTTTGACCCCCTCTCTCCCCTTGACCCCCAGTTTGACCCCCTCTCCCCGTGACCCCCAGTTTGACCCCCTCTCTCCCCGTGACCCCCAGTTCGACCCCCTCTTTCCCCGTGACCCCCAGTTCGACAATCTCTCCCCGTGACCCCCAGTTTGACCCCCTCTCTCCCCGTGAGCCCCAGTTCGACCCCCTCTCTCCCCGTGACCCCCAGTTTGACCCCCTTTCTCCCCGTGACCCCAGGTTTGACCCCCTCACACCCCGTGACCCACAGTTCATCCCCCTCTCTCCTCGTGACCCCCAGTTCGACCCACTCTCTCCACGTGACCCCCGGTTCGGGCCCCTCTCTCCCCGTGACCCCCAGTTCGAACCCCTCTCTCCCCGTGACCCCCAGTTCGACCCCCTTTCTCCCCGCGACCCCCAGTTCTAGCCTGTCTCTCCCCGTGACCCCCATTTTGACCCCCTCTCTCCACGTGACCCCCAATTCGACCCCCTCTCTCCCCGTGACCCCCAGTTCAACCCCCACTCTCCACGTGACCCCCAGTTCGACCCCCTCTCTCACCGTGACCCTTTTGACCCCCTCTCTCCCCGTGACCCCCAGTTTGACTCCCTTTCTCCCCGTGACCCCCAGTTCTAGCCTGTCTCTCCCCGTGACTCCCATTTCGACCCCCTCTCTCCCCGTGACCCCAAGTTCAACCCACTCTCTCCCCGTGACCCCCAGTTTGACCCCCTCTCTCCCCGTGACCCCCAATTCTAGCCTGTCTCTCCCCGTGACTCCCATTTCGACCCCCTCGCTCCCCGTGACCCCAAGTTCGACCCCCTCTCTCACCGTGACCCCCAGTTTGACCCCCTCTCTCCCCGTGATCCCCAGTTTGACCCCCTCTCTCCCCGTGACTCCCATTTCGACCCCCTCTCTCCCCGTGACCCCAAGTTCGACCCCCTCTCACCCCATGACCCCCAGTTCGACTCCCTCTCTCCCCGTGACCTCCAGTTCGACCCCCTCTCTCCACGTGACCCCCAGTTTGACGCCCTTTCTCCCCGTGATCCCCAGTTCTAGCCTGTCTCTCCGGGTGACTCCCATTTCGACCCCCTCTCTCCCCGTGACCCCAAATTCGACCCCCTCTCTCCCCATGACCCCGTTCAAAACCCTCTCTCCCCGTGACTCCCAGTTCAACCCCCTCTCTCCCCGTGACTTCCAGTTCAACCCCCTCTCTCCCTGTGACCTCCAGTTCGACCCCCTCTCTCCCCGTGACCCCCAGCTCAACCCCCTTTCTCCCCGTGACCCTCAGTTCGACTCCCTCTCTCCCCGTGACCCCCAGTTCAACCCCCTCTCTTCCTGTGACCCCCAGTTCGACCCCCTCTCTCCCTGTGACCCCCAGTTCGACCCCCTCTCTCCTCGTGACTCCCAGTTCGACCCCCTCTCTCCCTGTGACCGCCCAGTTCTATCCCCTCTCTCCCGTGACCCCCAGTTCGACCCCCTCTCTCCATGACCCCCAGTTCGACCCCCTCTCTACCCGTGACTCCCAGTTCGACCCCCTCTCTCCCTGTGACCTCCCCAGTTCTACCCCCTCTCTCCCCATGCCCCCTGGTTCTACCCCCTCTCTCCCCGTGACCCCCAGTTCAACCCCCTCTCTCCCCGTGACTCCCAGTTCTACCCCCTCTCTCCCTGTGACCCCCGGTTCGACCCCCTCTCTCCCCGTGACTCCCAGTTCTACCCCCTCTCTCCCTGTGACCCCTGGTTCTACCCCCTCTGTCCCTGTGACTCCCAGTTCTACCCCCTCTCTCCCTGTGACCCCCGGTTCGACCCCCTCTCTCCCCGTGACTCCCAGTTCTACCCCCTCTCTCCCTGTGACCCCTAGTTCTACCCCCTCTGTCCCTGTGACCCCAGTTATCCCTGCACATGGCATCCAGGGTTAATGATTAACAGGCCGTCTGATCTATTTCTCTGGAGTACTGAGGCCAAAAGGAATATCCCTCGCTGGTGTGTTCTGCTCCAGATGTGATTGGTACCTGAGAGAAAGTGAAGACTGTGCGATCCATGCCCGTCCCAGCTCAGTACACAGGGGTGAGAAGGTGTTCACCCACTGAGAGATTATAGAATCCCTACAGTGCAGAAGGAGGCAATTCAGCCCATCGAGTCTGCAGTGACCCTCTGAAAGAGCACCCTGCCCACTCCCCACGCCCTACCCCCCGTAACCCCATGACCCACATAAACTGCACATCTTTGGACTGTGAGAGGAAACTGGAGCACCCGGAGGAAACCCATGCGGACACGGGGAGAACGTGCAAACTCCACACAGACAGTGACCCAAAGCCGGAATCGAACAAGGGTGCCTGGCGCAGTGAAGCAGCAGTGCTAACCGCTGTGCCACCGTGTCGTCCAACAACAAGCCAACAGAACACCCAGCCTTCCCGTCAGTCCAGCACTCATGGGATTTACAAGTCTTTTTTCCAACCAGTCCTCTCACCAATTGACATGCTGCAGACTAAGAGTTGAAAGATAAGAGTTGTTTCTGAAAGATTATACAGTGTTGTACTCGGAGAAAGGTTGTTTGATGCTGAGATGGAGATGGGGGCGGGGGGGGGGGGGGGGGGGGGTAGTTGTGTGGAAGGGGAAGGGGCCAGTAAAAGGTGGGGCGGAGCATTTGAAGCAGGGGAAGAGCCCAGTATTTACACACTAATATACAAAATAGGAGTAGCAATGGGCCATTTTTCCTGCTCGAGCCTTTCCTGCCATTCATTCACATCATGGTTAGTCTACTTGTGGTTCAGCTTCCACATTCCCATCTCCCAAACAGGTCCTTGAGGCAGAAGCTGAGAGCGGGGGAGCCGCTGCTTGCGGTGATTGTGCAGATTCACAAGTTCCAGGACAAAGGAAAGACCTTGTGGTGGGTTAGAGCGATGTGGTATTATAGGTATTATGATACTGATAGGCTAAAGCACCATTGGTGGAAACAGTATGCTTTCTATTGGCTAGAGTGTATAATAGCTCCGCCCTGATAGGCGGGGTATAAGAACCCGTGCCGACCCAGCAGCCTTCATTCTGTACCTGAGCTGCTGGGGGAAACATCTAGCTTATTAAAGCCTTCAGTTGGACTACAACCTCGCTTTAGTGGTCATTGATCGTACATCAGGGGTGTCGGGTCTGCAGCTGGGAACAAAATCGCGTTCAGGTGTTGACCTGGCCAAGGGATGGACGTGGTTCAATAAGGCGAAGGCAGCATTGTATCGGAGAAAGCTGCGGTTTGATTCCCGGCCAAACTCTGGGTAAGTTTTGAGGGCCGGAAATATTACTTATTGACGCTGGAGGAGGCCAATGACTTTGAGCAGAAGCATATGCTGGGGGGTGGGGACTGAGTATGGGACTTTTGTACCATTTGTATTTTGCATGTTTTGGGAAATTTGTATTTCAACCATTCGCTGTACTCTTTTGTCTCGTTGTGCTGTTTTGCAACCTTTGTACACGGCTCTACTTTTGTACCTTTTGCACCCTGTGTATCGGGTTTGTGCGGCTATGGTTGTGTTTATGCAGGGGTTTGGGGGTAATTGATTACTTATTGTCTGGAGGTTGTTTGGGATTTGTGTTTCTTGTTTGTTCATGGTGGGTATGGGGCATGGGGGGTAGGAGTGGTTTGGAGAGGCAGTGGAGTAGGTGGGCCCCGGGGGGGTTGGGGAATGGGGCGCCACGCTAGCTGGGTATGCTAGTGAACGGAAGCAGTTGGGGTTGGGGCTGCGGTGGTTACCCAGAATGGGGTGGGTCGAGGCGGGGGAGGGGGGGGCAGAGAGGTTGGGGATGGGGAGGTTGGGGTTGATAACTTTTGCCTTAGTTTAATTGCTCTGTTTTATCACCTTTGCTCTTGAGTCGCCAGGTAACTTTATGATACCGCCACGTGGTTCAAGTCGGAGTAATGATCAATAATCCAATACACCGATTAGTAAGATTTAAATCAAAGCACATTTATTGTACACAGTAATCACTACTCATGCATAAATTCTACGTCTCAGCTGCTTCTACGATGAACAGGCCAATACTTAACTTGGAACTGGCCCACCGGGTCAGGGAAACGAATGGCCTTTCGTTCAGGTTCTGAGTCTGCGGGATTCGAAGTTGGTACAGATCGGTAGCTAGGAGCGCCTATCTCGTAGCGAGCGTTGAAGTAAGACTTACTGGATATCAGCGGCGGCTGGACCGGTCACTGTCAAGGATTGGTTCGCGTTGCGAACGATTTGAACTTGGGCTTGATTCTTATAGTCCCCAGGGGCTTCCCGCCTTTCGGGGCGGACCCTGTACCTGGTCCCAAGTGATTGGACTTTGTCCCAATCACTTGGTTCGATTTTCTCCAATGCTGGAGCGGTTCCCTGATCGATGGGCGGTCCTGAGGTGGTCGTTCACCTCCCTTTGTGTAGGCTTCTGCTGGCGCCAAAGAGTCTGGTTTGGCTTCATGTGTCTAAATGTTGCTCATTGTTCCCGGTGATTGCTCATTAATATGCAGATGGCTGGTGTTTTGTTATGTTGATGGTTGCCGGTATCGATCTTGTCTGGCCTTTCCAGAGGTAAATACACACTCAACCTGCAGCTGCTCGTTTGTGCCCTGTTGGCTGACTTTCCCATCAGCCTTTGCCATTCGCCATTTTAAATCGGGAGTTAGCCATTCTAAATTGGGAGTTAGCCATTTTAACTGGCTACATGCCCTCCTTGTGATCCTAACGCGAAGCGCGAAGGATCACATAACTATGTTGCTTTCCATTCCCTGACCTGGGGGGGGACACTTCCTTCATGGCCTCTGCACTGACCATAGCTATGGACATTTTTTTTAACTAACAATTCTAAGGGCGCTATGTCAAACAGGGACATGCATTACAAAACAATAAACTGGGAACCTCTAACTATTCTTAATACACTACACTCACTTAAACATTTCATCAGGCAGCACGGTAGCATTGTGGATAGCACAAATGCTTCACAGCTCCAGGGTCCCAGGTTCGATTCCGGCTTGGGTCACTGTCTGTGCGGAGTCTGCACATCCTCCCCGTGTGTGCGTGGGTTTCCTCCGGGTGCTCCGGTTTCCTCCCACAGTCCAAAGATGTGCGGGTTAGGTGGATTGGCCATGCTAAATTGCCCATAGTGTCCAAAATTGCCCTTAGTGTAGCGTGGGGTTACTGGGTTATGGGGATAGGGTGGAGGTGTGGACCTTGGGTAGGGTGCTCTTTCCAAGAGCCGGTGCAGACTCGATGGGCCGAATGGCCTCCTTCTGCACTGTAAATTCTATGATAATCTATGATAATCATCCTAACTTCCTCAACCATAAAAACAAAATCATTGCATTTTATACATCAGTCTTCCTGGCTTGGCAGTCAAGCTTCAGGATCGTACAATTTACTCATGAACAGTTCTTTACACTTCTTTATTTACAATAAACACAAGTGAATGCACTTTATTATAGATCGCGGGGGTCGGGGATCTGGTCGTATCCGAACATAGGGGATCTGATCCTATATACCGGGGTCGAGCGCGGTAGGCTCTCCTTCTCCATTTCCGGAGACGCATAGTCTGCACTACACAGCAGAGTATCGCTAATGCTACTAATGTTTTGATTACATAGGACAGGGAGTACCAGGTTAGAAACCTGGCACACCAAGATGATGTGGTGTCGCTGGTGACTGGGCTCTGGGTGCTGCGGGGAAGTGAAACATTAACGGCTGGGGGGCTTGAAGTCATGGGGTTCGCGGTCACTCGCAACCAAATGTCCATAAAGATGCTGATCCATGTGAAGGAAGTCCTCATGGCTCTTCTCTTTCCTTTTCTTTCTTCTCTTCTCCGGTCCTGGAGCTTCTGGAGTTCTGTGGAAACAAGCATAGTGTCTGTAACTATCTTTGTTTAATATCTCGTACGATAGTGTGTCTGTCCTGTAGTGCCAATTACTCCCTTTATAATTGGTCACTATGTGTGACTCCCTCATTTTTTTTCAAAAATCGAATTTTAAGACAAGATACACTTACTTCCCAATAATGAACCAGTGCGAGCCGTCTCGCAGACTGCGCAATTTACCATCCAAATGTTTCAGGATGTAAATAGCATGTGGTTGGCAACCTCAGGGTTACCTGAAACAAAACAAAACTTTTTGAACTGAAAGTGCCAAAATGAGGTGCGTATGGGCCGCGACGGGTAAGAGTTGGATGGAGTCCCCGGGTAGGACGGCGACCAATGCCGTGTCTCCCCTACCCGAGCGTAGTTGACCAGAGGGGGGGGGGTTCCCAGGCAGGGCGGGTCCCAAGCCGTTTCTCCACTGCCTGAGCAACCGACAAGAACGGGCAAGAAATGTAGTCATCGTGGTGGGGCTGCCGTAGTGGTTCTACCTTCGAACCAGAAGGGCAGTTACGAACGGGCGTCTGGTTCCTTATCCAGTCTCTGCAGACAAGCTCTCAGAGGTTTCTGCTGAACTAGTGTCTGGCAATGGTGAGTCTCTGTAGGCAAGTCCTCAGAGATTTCGGCGGAATAGGTGTGGGTCAGTGAGAAAAAAAATTCTCCTGTCGGACATACAACATTTAACAAACGTACACACAACATAAAACATTCTGCAGGTTCCATCAGAATACGGGACATCGTAAATCCATTTGGGCTGGGGTGTAACTAGCATATCGAGGGAGTGCAGCGTGACCGAAGAAGAGAGGAAGGAGGACCGAAACAAAAATGAAGTGGCCTTGCTGAGGTAACGCTGCCATGAGGAGTGGTGGGTAAGCGCTCACAGTTTGCATGGGGCAGCTGGGGCCTTGTAGCTGCTGTGGGTGGTGTTCTCTTTCATATCTGGGGGCTAGTCTAGCTGGTGGGGGTCTCCTGCAATCTTGGGCGAAGTGTCCTGGCTGCCCACAGTTGTAACATGACCCCTGAGGCACATAAGGTGGAGCAGGCTCTCTGGTGCATTGTTCCCTTGAGTATGGTTCCCTGGGTGGGGGGTTGGGGCTGTTGGTGTCTTTGCTGGTTCGGGGGGCTTGACATTCTCGTGCGTAATGTCCTAATTGTCCGCAATTGTAACATTCCGGTGGTTTCTGTGGGGGGGCTGTTCCTTCCTTCGTTTACCCATGCGGGGTTCGGGTGCGTTTTAACTGGATGCATGTCTGCCTGCTCTTCCTGCTGTTCCTCGCGTTTCCTAACTGTGGGTTTGTTTTGTACAGACTGCTCCCAGGCACGGGACAATCTTTTTAAAACCTATTTCTTATTGTGGGCTTCCTCTGAGGGGTCATAATTCGCACAATCTGTTTGTCCTGTTTCTGTGGCATGGGAGATAAGGGTGCGGGTCCATTTGGCCATGTTGTCTGGGGACAAATGGGCACGGTCTAAGTCTCCAAAGGCTGCTTCAAAGTGGATCCACAGGCGTCCAGCAAATGCTGTGGGGTGCTCGGATTTCTTTTGCCTACATTTGTTGAGGCCATCTACGGGGTCACCCCAGTTATACCCCATCGCATCCAGGATCGCGGTATGCATTTCTGCAAGGGTGCCTCCTCCTACATTCTGTGGGTCGGGAAGGGCTGCTGCTACTGACGGGTCTAAACTTAAAACTGTGAGCTTTACATGCTCTTTCTCATCCAGGCCGTACATGTTCGCCTGACGTCTAACTGTGGCAAAGAAATGGTGGGGGTCTGAGGTGGGGAGGAACGGTGTGATCTTATCGCATGCGTCCCGTAATTGGGTCACTGTTAAGGGGGTGGAGTATAGAAATTCCACATCGTCCGATGTGGCTGTGCGGTGGGTGGTGACTGGGTTCATTGGAGCCTGAACTATCTGCTCTGTGGGGGGTTGGGGCGCTTTTCTCTTTTGTGGCTTTCCCTGCGCACATGTTCCCTGAACATATCTCTGCGCTGTTTCGTTCAACTCTTCCCAATCAGGGCCGTTTTCCTGATTTAATCTTTCACCAAAGGTTTCCTGAAAACCTTTTTGAACAGAAAGCAGTGATTGCAGCTCTGCAATCTGCTTCCGGCACTTTGCGTGATCTAATGTGCTTTGTCTTTGTTCTGTGGTGGCAGCATGGAGTGCTCTTAATGCTGCCTTGAGGTCACTACACTGTTTTTGTAATGCCTCTACCTGTTTTTCCGTTTCTTCTCGTACCAGGACTGCACGTTGTGTGTCCTGATAGGCCTTTACGTATTGAGACCGGAAGCTGCTTAAGTGCGCCAGGCAAGACTGGTGGGCCCTTTTGGCGTCATCCACGTCTCCAACTTTTGATGCCAATTTCCTTCTCAAGTCTAAATTCTCCTTTTCTACCTCGCTTACATCGACCTTACTCGGAGGAGGAGGAGCAGTCTCTGTCAGGGAGAGAACCTGAGAACATCTAAGACACTCAGAAGGTAAGTAAGTGATTTTTACTCATTTTTACTTTTATACCTTTTTCAAATTGTGTGTGGGGGGGGAAACTGAAGTGACATCACAGAAAAGCTGTGACCTGAGTGGCTGGTTGGGAATCTACACTAAATTAATAAAATTAAGCATTGGTAACTAATTAAACATAATTACTTAATTATAATTTAGAGGGGTATCTAAGCCAGAGATCGGAGAGTACTGTATTTAGCTTTCGCATTTATATTAGAAATCTAGTGCCAGGAAACAGATAGTTAACAGTAACTTTACAAAAATTTAAAAAATATATACATTTTTTAAAATAACTTTTAATTTTAATTAATTGACGCAATGTCAGTTAGAGAGGTGCAGTGCTCTGACTGTGAGATGTGGCAGGTCTGGGAGGCTTCCAGCATCCCGGATGGCTTCATCTGCAGAAAGTGCACCCAACTGGAGCTCCTCACAGACCGCATGGTTCGGTTGGAGCAGCAATTGGATGCACTTTGGAGCATGCAGGTGGCGGAAAGCGTCATAGATCGCAGTTATATAAATGTGGTCACACCCAAGGTGTAGGCAGAGAAATGGGTGACCACCAGAAAGGGCAGGCAGTCAGTGCAGGAATCCCCTGTGGTTGTCCCCCTCTCAAACAGGGGGACAACCTCTTTGGAAACTGTCGGGGGGGATAGCCTATCAGGGGAAAACAGCAGCAGCAAGAGCAGTGGCACCACGGCTGGCTCTGATGTTCAGAAGGGAGGGTCAAAGCGCAGAAGAGCAATATTAATAGGGGACTCTATAGTACGGGGCACAGATAGGCGCTCTGTGGACGTGAAAGAGACTCCAGGATGGTATGTTGCCTCCCTGGTGCCAGGGTCCAGGATGTCTCCAAACGGGTAGAGGGCATCCTGAAGGGGGAGGGCAAACAGGCAGAGGTCATTGTACATATTGGTACTAACGAGATAGGCAGGAAGGGGCATGAGGTCCTGCAGCAGGAGTTCAGGGAGCTAGGCAGAAAGTTAAAAGACAGGACCTCTAGGGTTGTAATCTTGGGATTACTCCCTGTGCCACGTGCCAGTGAGGCGAGAAATAGGAAGATAGAGCATCTAAACACGTGGCTAAACAGCTGGTGTAGGAGGGAGGGTTTCTGTTATCTGGACCACTGGGAGCTCTTCCGGGGCAGGTGTGACCTATATAAGAAGGACGGGTTGCATCTAAACTGGAGATAAATATCCTGGCCGCGAGGTTTGCTAGTGTCACATGGGAGGGTTTAAACTAGTATGGCAGGGGGGTGGGCACGGGAGCAATAGGTCAGAAGGTGAGAGCATTGAGGGAGAACTAGGGAATAGGGACAGTGGGGCTCTGAGGCAGAGCAGACAGGGAGAAGTTGCTGAACACAGCGGGTCTGGTGGCCTGAAATGCATATGTTTTAATGCAAGAAGTATTACGGGTAAGGCAGATGAACTTAGAGCTTAGATTAGTACTTGGAACTATGATGTTGTTGCCATTACAGAGACCTGGTTGAGGGAAGGGCAGGATTGGCAGCTAAACGTTCCAGGATTTAGATGTTTCAGGCGGGATATAGGGGGATGTAAAAGGGGTGGCAGAGTTGCGCTACTGGTTAGGGAGAATATCACAGCTGTACTGCGGGAGGACCCCTCAGAGGGCAGTGAGGCTATATGGGTAGAGATCAGGAATAAGAAGGGTGCAGTCACAATGTTGGGGGTTTACTACAGGCCTCCCAACAGCCAGCGGGAAATAGAGGAGCAGATAGGTAGACAGATTTTGGAAAAGAGTAAAAACAACAGGGTTGTGGTGATGGGAGACTTCAACTTCCCCAATATTGACTGGGACTCACTTAGTGCCAGGGGCTTAGACGGGGCGGAGTTTGTAAGGAGCATCCAGGAGGGCTTCTTAAAACAATATGTAGACAGTCCAACTAGGGAAGGGGCGGTACTGGACCTGGTATTGGGGAATGAGCCCGGCCAGGTGGTAGATGTTTCAGTAGGGGAGCATTTCGGAAACAGTGACCACAATTCAGTAAGTTTTAAAGTGCTGGTGGACAAGGATAAGAGTGGTCCTAGGATAAATGTGCTAAATTGGGGGAAGGCTAATTATAACAATATTAGGCGGGAACTGAAGAACATAGATTGGGGGCGGATGCTTGAGGGCAAATCAACATTTGACATGTGGGAGACTTTCAAGTGTCAGTTGAAAGGAATTCAGGACTGGCATGTTCCTGTGAGGAAGAAGGATAAATACGGCAATTTTCGGGAACCTTGGATAACGAAAGATATTGTAGGCCTCGTCAAAAAGTAAAAGGAGGCAATTGTCAGGGCTAAAAGGCTGGGAACAGACGAAGCCTGTGTGGAATATAAGGAAAGTAGGAAGGAACTTAAGCAAGGAGTCAGGAGGGCTAGAAGGGGTCACGAAAAGTCATTGGCAAATAGGGTTAAGGAAAATCCCAAGGCTTTTTACATGTACATAAAAAGCAAGAGGGTAGCCAGGGAAAGGGTTGGCCCACTGAAGGAATCTATGCCAGAGGAAATGGGCGAGGTACTAAATGAATACTTTGCATCAGTATTCACCAAAGAGAAGAAATTGGTAGATGTTGAGTCTGGAGAAGGGTGTGTAGATAGCCTGGGTCACATTGAGATCCAAAAAGACGAGGTGTTGGGTATCTTAAAAAATATTAAGATAGATAAGTCCCCAGAGCCTGATGGGATCTACCCCAGAATACTGAAGGAGGCTGGAGAGGAAATTGCTGAGGCCCTGACAGAAATCTTTCGATCCTCACTGTCTTCAGGTGATGTCCCGGAGGACTGGAGAATAGCGAATGTTGTTCCTCTGTTTAAGAAGGGTAGCAAGGATAATCCAGGGAACTACAGGCCGGTGAGCCTTACTTCAGTGGTAGGGAAATTACTGGAGAGAATTCTTCGAGACAGGATCTACTCCCATTTGGAAGCAAATGGACGTATTAGCGAGAGGCAGCATGGTTTTGTGAAGGGGAGGTCGTGTCTCACTAACTTGATAGAGTTTTTCGAGGAGGTCACTAAGATGATTGATGCAGGTAGGGCAGTGGATGTTGTCTATATGGACTTTAGTAAGGCCTTTGACAAGGTCCCTCATGGTAGACTAGTACAAAAGGTGAAGTCACACGGGATCAGGGGTGAGCTGGCAAGGTGGATACAGAACTGGCTAGGTCATAGAGGGCAAAGAGTAGCAATGGAAGGATGCTTTTCTAATTGGAGGGCTGTGACCAGTGGTGTTCCACAGGGATCAGTGCTGGGACCCTTGCTGTTTGTAGTATATATAAATGATTTGTAGGAAAATGTAACTGGTCTGATTAGTAAGTTTGCAGACGACACAAAGGTTGGTGGAATTGCGAATAGCGATGAGGACTGTCAGAGGATACAGCAGGATTTAGATTGTTTGGAGACTTGGGCGGCAAGATGGCAGATGGAGTTAAATCCGGACAAATGTGAGGTAATGTATTTTGGAAGGTCTAATGCAGGTAGGGAATATACAGTGAATGGTAGAACCCTCAAGAGTATTGAAAGTCAAAGAGATCTAGGAGTACAGGTCCACAGGTCACTGAAAGGGGCAACACAGGTGGAGAAGGTAGTCAAGAAGGCATACGGCATGCTTGCCTTCATTGGCCGGGGCATTGAGTATAAGAATTGGCAAGTTATGTTGCAGCTGTATAGAACCTTAGTTAGGCCACACTTGGAGTATAGTGTTCAATTCTGGTCGCCACACTACCAGAAGGATGTGGAGGCTTTAGAGAGGGTGCAGAAGAGAGTTACCAGAATGTTGCCTGGTATGGAGGGCATTAGCTATGAGGAGTGGTTGAATAAACTCGGTTTGTTCTCACTGGAACGAAGGGGGTTTAGGGGCGACCTGATAGAGGTCTACAAAATTATGAGGGGCATAGACAGAGTGGATAGTCAGAGGCTTTTCACGGGGTAGAGAGGCCAATTACTAGGGGGCATAGGTTTAAGGTGAGAGGGGCAAGGTTTAGAGTTGATGTACGAGGCAAGTTTTTTACGCAGAGGGTAGTGGGTGCCTGGAACTCGCTACCGGAGGAGGTGGCAGGAAGCAGGGATGATAGTGACATTTAAGGGGCATCTTGACAAATACATGAATAGGATGGGAATAGAGGGATACGGACCCAGGAAGTGTAGAAGATTGTAGTTTAGTCGGGCAGCATGGTCGGCACGGGCTTGGAGGGCCGAAGGGCCTGTTCCTGTGCTGTACATTTCTTTGTTCTTTGTACTCATCCGATGTATGCCCTCTACTTCTTTCCGGAGTGTCCTAACGACCTCCTCTGTGACTCGCAATTGTGCCAAGCAGGACACGATTGCCATCGGCTTGCGAGCTTTCCCTAAGCTCTTTTTGTGGATCTCGCTCAGGGTCTCCCACCAAGTATGTCCTATACTCCCGGTGCCTGATTCCTCGTTATCACAGAATTAATTCCAGAGGGGCCACCCTTTCCCTTTGAGATATTTCCTGATCTCTTCCTCCCAAATGGGACATTGTCCCACTCTACTGCTGCTGGTCGCTGCGACCGCAAATTCCTCGGGGTTCATTAGGCGCTGCATTGCCTGCATTGCCATCTTTCCTATCCGAATGCTTCTTTTAAATTTGGAACAGGGGAGCTAAGGCGGTGCTGTAAATACGGGTACGGCTTTCACTACTTTCCGATACACAAACTTCCGACAGTTTTGACGCAACAAAAATCTATCAGTTTTACCTTATAGCCCTGTTAGTTACGCATGCATACACACACTTCCGAATTATGAGTATTGATCAGAACTGCTTGAACACTTGTGGTTTACTGTTTCCAATTGGATCCCTAATTCAAATTCTGGGTTCTCCCGGAGTGGTTTTCCACTTCTAGATCGGGTCCCGTCAGGATGTCGCCAAATAATGTTGCTAACTTTTGCCTTAGTTTAATTGCTCTGTTTTATCACCTTTGCTCTTGAGTTGCCAGGTAACTTTATGATACCGCCACGTGGTTCAAGTCGGAGTAATGATCAATAATCCAATACACCGATTAGTAAGATTTAAATCAAAGCACATTTATTATACACAGTAATCGCTACTCATGCACAAATTCTACGTCTAAGCTACTTCTACGACTAACAGGCCAATACTTAACTTGGAACTGGCCCACCAGGTCAGGGAAACGAATGGCCTTTCATTCGGGTTCAGAGCCTGCGGGATTCGAAGTTGGTACAGATTGGTAGCTCGGAGCGCCTATTTCGTAGCGAGCGTTGAAGTAAGACTAACTGGATATCAGCGGCGGATGGACCGGTCACTGTCAAGGGTTGGTTCGCGTTGCTGAGTGACCCGGTCAAGAAGAACGATTTGAACTTGGGCTTGATTCTTATAGTCCCCAGGGGCTTCCCGCCTTTCGGCGCGGACCCTGTACCTGGTTCAAAGTGATTGGACTTTGTCCCAATCACTTGGTTCGATTTTCTCCAATGCTGGAGCGGTTCCCTGATCGATGGGCGGTCCTGAGGTGGTCGTTCACCTCCCATTGTGTAGGCTTCTGCTGGCGCCAAAGAGTCTGGTTTGGCTTCATGTGTCTAAATGTTGCTCATTGTTCCCGGGGATTGCTCATTAGTATGCAGATGGCTGTTGTTTTGTTATGCTGATGGTTGCTGGTATCGATCTTGTCTGGCCTTTCCAGAGTAAATACACACTCAGCCTTTGCCGTTCGCCATTTTAAATCGGGAGTTGGCCATTTTAACTGGCTACAATATGTTTAATATGAGAAAAGTATCAGCCATGATTGAATGGCGGAGCAGACTCAATGAGCCAAGTGGCCTAATTCTGCTCCTATGTCTTATTGACTTATGATATGGTGCAGGTGTTTGGGTGAGGATGGACCATCTTGGTGGGTCTGAATAGAACGGGAGGCGGAAACCCCCAGTTAGGATTGTAACATGGAATGTACACTTTAAGAGTCCGCATGTCGCACAGTGGTTGGGGGACTTGTATGAACATCAAGTTTGCCCTTAGGGGGTCCTAGGAGGGGTTCTAATGTGGGGGAGGCTATTTCTGTCCATGTTTGAGGAGGGGGGGGGGCAGTAAAAAAGGGAAAAAAGAACAAACTGTCTGTGCCATGTTTATTTTGCACTCTTGTTGTGTTGGTGTGTTTGGAATAAAATATATTTTTTTAAACCTCTACTTCCCTACACTTGTCCCAGCACAGTTTAAAAAAAAATTTGGAGCACCCAATTATTTTTTCCAATTAAGGGGAAGTTAGTGTGGCCAATCCACCTAGCCTGCACATCTTTGGGTTGTGGGGGCGAAATCCACGCAGACACGGGGAGAATGTGCAAACTCCACACGGACAGTGACCCAGGGCCGGGATCGAACCCGAGTCCCCAGTGCCGTAGGCAGGAGAGTAAACCACTAGGCCACCGTGCCGCCCTGACCAGCACAGTTTTCAAATCATAGAATTCCTACAATGTACAAGACCATTCGGCCCATTGAGTCTGAAGGAGCACCGTACCCAGGCCCACTCCCCCAACCTGTCCCCATAACCCCACTGAGGGACAATGTAACATGGCCAATCCACCTAACCTGCACACCTTTGGACTGTGGGAGGAAACCGGAGCACCCGGAGGAAACCCACATAGAGGAAGTGCAAACTACACAGACAGTCACCCGAGGCCGGAATTGAACCCGGGTCCCTGGCGCTGTGAGGCAGCAGTGCTAACCACCCTGCCACTCTGTTCAGGTGTGAACAGTCTCAACGATACAGCCTCCACTTTTCCCAGAGCTAATGACAGTGCTCCATGAACCAGAATCCACACCCCTCTGGCCAATCTTTGAGTCACGTGTTCATCTCTCTAACCTGATTTGCCCAATGCCAATTTGCACATGACTCGGGTGATAATCCAGTGATTATAACTTTGGAGGTTCTGCTGTTTAATTTGGTGCCTGGCTCCTCATACTGATTACACAGAACCTCTTTCCTCGTCCTGTCTTTTATCGTTAGTACGGACGCGGACCATGATATAGGGATCCCCCCACCACCCAGCCCTCAACGGCAAGTTCCTCTCCAGCCCGGAGTAGATGTGTCGACCCTTGGCACCATGCAGCCAACACAGACGTCTGCTCTCGATCCTAGCTGCACAGGGTCACAGTTCCGTGTGTTGTGAGAATAGTTAGTCTGAGACTGGCTCGGTATAACATCAGTATTTACCCAGGTGTAAACAAACAGTCAGCAGTATGCTTTCTAATAACTGCTTCACTCTGCAGCCTGGTGACTCTATGTGCTGAGCTGGGGCTCGTCATAGACAGGGAGGCGCTCGGCAGACAGGCTGAGGGTATATTTAAAATTGGAGTGAATGCCAGAACTCACACCTTGAACACCTCCAGGGGAGAATGTTTTGTCTCATTCCTAAACAGTCCTCTTTGTTAATAATACAAAGCACA
Organism: Scyliorhinus torazame; assembly: GCF_047496885.1. NCBI lineage: Eukaryota > Metazoa > Chordata > Chondrichthyes > Carcharhiniformes > Scyliorhinidae > Scyliorhinus > Scyliorhinus torazame. Next base: position 30,874,266 of record NC_092728.1, on the reverse strand, counting down.
TCACACTTCCAATGGAGGGAAGGGGGTGGGAGGAAACAAAGGGTGGGGGGGATAGACACTCCGACAGTGCAGAAAATGCCATTCGGCCCATCTAGTCTGCACCAATCTGACCTAGGCCCAATCTCCTGCCTATCTCCGCACTGTCTGTGCAGAGTGTCACTGTCTTTGCGGAGTCTGCACATCCTCCCCGTGTGTGCGTGGGTTTCCTCCGGGTGCTCCGGCTTCCTCCCACAGTCCAAAGATGTGCAGGTTAGGTGGATTGGCCATGATAAATTGCCCTTAGTGTCCAAAATTGTCCTAAGTGTTGGGTGGGGTTACTGGGTTATGGGGATAAGGTGGCGGTGTTGACCTTGGGTAGGGTGCTCTTTCCAAGAGCCGGTGCAGACTCGATGGGCCGAATGGCTTCCTTCTGCACTGTAAATTCTATGATAATCTATGATCTGGCCCTACCCGCACCCTGCTCAGTGACAGACCCCGCACCCCACTGTCACCCCTCACCCCCCAGTTCAACCCCCTCTCCCTTTGAACTCCTCCCCGGTTCTAACCTCACACCCCTGCTGTGACCCCAGTTCTAGTCTCCCATCCCTGACCCCTCCCAACCTATCTCATCTGACCCCTGGTTTTACCCTCTTTCTCTCTGACCCCTGGTTTTACCCCCCTCTCCGTGACCTCGGTTGTACACCCATCTCCCTCTAATCCCAGTTCTACCCTCTCTCCCGCTTACCCCGGTTCAACCCCTTCACCCACTGACCCCGGTCCACCCCTTCTCCCTCTCAGTCTGACCCCGGTTCTCCCCCCTCTCCCTCTGACCCCGGTTCTGCCCCCTCTCCCTCTGACCCCGGTTCTACCCCCTCTCCCTCTGACCCCGGTTCTCCCCCCTCTCCCTCTGACCCCGGTTCTCCCCCCTCTCCCTCTGACCCTGGTTCTCCCCCCTCTCCCTCTGACCCCGGTTCTACCCCCTCTCCCTCTGACTCCGGTTCTACCCCCTCTCCCTGTGACCCCGGTTCTACCCCCTCTCCCTCTGACCCCGGTTCTACCCCCTCTCCCTCTGACCCCGGTTCTACCCCCTCTCCCTGTGACCCCGGTTCTACCCCCTCTCCCTGTGACCCCGGTTCTACCCCCCCTCCCTGTGACTCCCATTATGCCCCCTCTCCCTGTGACCCTGGTTCTACCCCCTCTCCCCCTGACCCGGGTTCTACCCCCTCCCCCTGCGACCCCGGTTCTCCCCCCTCTCCCTCTGACCCCGGTTCTACCCCCTCTCCCTCTGACCCCGGTTCTCCCCCCTCTCCCTCTGACCCCGGTTCTACCCCCTCTCCCTCTGACTCCGGTTTTACCCCCTCTCCCCCTGACCCGGGTTCTACCCCCTCTCCCTCTGACCCCGGTTCTCCCCCCTCTCCCTCTGACCCCGGTTCTCCCCCCTCTCCCTCTGACCCCGGTTCTACCCCCTCTCCCTCTGACTCCGGTTCTACCCCCTCTCCCTGTGACCCCGGTTCTACCCCCTCTCCCTCTGACCCCGGTTCTACCCCCTCTCCCTCTGACCCCGGTTCTACCCCCTCTCCCTGTGACCCCGGTTCTACCCCCTCTCCCTGTGACCCCGGTTCTACCCCCCCTCCCTGTGACCCCCGTTATGCCCCCTCTCCCTGTGACCCTGGTTCTACCCCCTCTCCCTGTGACCCCGGTTCTACCCCCTCTCCCTGTGACCCCGGTCCGCCCCCCCTCTCCCTGTGACCCCGGTTCGCCCCCCCTCGCCCTGTGACCCCGGTTCACCCCCACTCTCCCTGTGACCCCGGTTCTATCCCCTCTCCCTCTGATCCCAGTTATGCCCCCTCTCTCTGTGACCCCAGTTCGACCCCCTCTCCCTGTGAACCCGGTTCACTGATTTCCCTGTGACCCCGGTTCACCCCCCCCCTCTCCCTGTGACCCCGGTTCACCCCCCTTTTCCCTGTGACCCCGGTTCGCCCCCCCTTTCCCTGTGACCCCGGTTCACTCCCCCCTCTCCCTATGACCCCGGTTCACCCCCCCTTTCCCTGTGACCCTGGTTCTGCCCCCCCCTCTCCCCTGACCCCGGTTCGCCCCCCCTCTCCCAGTGACCCCGGTTCACTCCCCCCTTTCCCTCTGACCCCTGTTCTAGCTCCTCCCTGTGATGTCCAGGTTCCACCCCACCTCTCTCCATGTGACCCGGGGTTCTACCTCCCTTTCCCTGTGACTCTGGGATTCTACGCCCCCTCTCCCTCTGATCCCGGTTCTCCCCCCTCTCTCTGTGACTCCGGTTCTGCCCCCTCTCCCTGTGACCCCGGTTCTGCCCCCTCTCCCTGTGACCCCGGTTCACCCCCCACTCTCCCTGTGACCCCGGTTCTATCCCCTCTCCCTCTGACCCCGGTTCTACCACCTCTCTCTGTGACCCCGGTTCTGCCCCCTCTCCCTGTGACCCCGGTTATGCCCCCTCTCCCTGTGACCCCGGTTATGCCCCCTCTCCCCGTGACCCCGGTTCATTCCCCCCTTTCCCTTTGACCCCGGTTCTGCCCCCCTTCTCCCCCTGACCCCGGTTCTACCCTCCTCTCCCTGTGACCCCGGTTCATTCCCCCCTTTCCCTTTGACCCCGGTTCTACCACCTCTCTCTGTGACCCCGGTTCTGCCCCCTCTCCCTGTGACCCCGGTTATGTCCCCTCTCCCCGTGACCCCGGTTCATTCCCCCCTTTCCCTTTGACCCCGGTTCTGCCCCCCTTCTCCCCCTGACCCCGGTTCTGCCCCCCCCCTCTCCCTGTGACCCCGGTTCACTCCCCCCTTTCCCTTTGACCCCGGTTCTGCCCCCCTTCTCCCCCTGACCCCGGTTCTGCCCCCCCTCTCCCTCTGACCCTTGTTTTACACCCTCTCCCTCTGACCCCTGTTCTAGCTCCTCCCTGTGATGTCCAGGTCACCCCACCTCTCTCCCTGTGATCCCGGTTCTACCCTCCTCTCCCTGTGGCCCCGGTTCATTCCCCCCTTTCCCTTTAACCCCGGTTCTGCCCGCCTTCTCCCCCTGACCCCGGTTCTTCCCCCCCTCTCCCTGTGACCCCGGTTCACTCCCCCCTTTCCCTGTGACCCCGGTTCACTCCCCCCTCTCCCTGTGACCCCGGTTCACCCCCCCTTTCCCTGTGACCCTGGTTCTGCCCCCCCCTCTCCCCTGACCCCGGTTCGCCCCCCCTCTCCCAGTGACCCCGGTTCACTCCCCCCTTTCCCTCTGACCCCTGTTCTAGCTCCTCCCTGTGATGTCCAGGTTCCACCCCACCTCTCTCCATGTGACCCGGGGTTCTACCTCCCTTTCCCTGTGACTCTGGGATTCTACGCCCCCTCTCCCTCTGATCCCGGTTCTCCCCCCTCTCTCTGTGACTCCGGTTCTGCCCCCTCTCCCTGTGACCCCGGTTCTGCCCCCTCTCCCTGTGACCCCGGTTCACCCCCCACTCTCCCTGTGACCCCGGTTCTATCCCCTCTCCCTCTGACCCCGGTTCTACCACCTCTCTCTGTGACCCCGGTTCTGCCCCCTCTCCCTGTGACCCCGGTTATGCCCCCTCTCCCTGTGACCCCGGTTATGCCCCCTCTCCCCGTGACCCCGGTTCATTCCCCCCTTTCCCTTTGACCCCGGTTCTGCCCCCCTTCTCCCCCTGACCCCGGTTCTACCCTCCTCTCCCTGTGACCACGGTTCATTCCCCCCTTTCCCTTTGACCCCGGTTCTACCACCTCTCTCTGTGATCCTGGTTCTGTCCCCTCTCCCTGTGACCCCGGTTATGTCCCCTCTCCCCGTGACCCCGGTTCATTCCCCCCTTTCCCTTTGACCCCGGTTCTGCCCCCCTTCTCCCCCTGACCCCGGTTCTGCCCCCCCCTCTCCCTGTGACCCCGGTTCACTCCCCCCTTTCCCTTTGATCCCGGTTCTGGCCCCCTTCTCCCCCTGACCCCGGTTCTGCCCCCCCTCTCCCTCTGACCCTTGTTTTACACTCTCTCCCTCTGACCCCTGTTCTAGCTCCTCCCTGTGATGTCCAGGTCACCCCACCTCTCTCCCTGTGATCCCGGTTCTACCCTCCTCTCCCTGTGACCCCGGTTCATTCCCCCCTTTCCCTTTAACCCCGGTTCTGCCCGCCTTCTCCCCCTGACCCCGGTTCTGCCCCCCCTCTCCCTGTGACCCCGGTTCACTCCCCCCTTTCCCTTTGACCCCGGTTCTGGCCCCCTTCTCCCCCTGACCCCGGTTCTGCCCCCCCTCTCCCTCTGACCCTTGTTTTACACCCTCTCCCTCTGACCCCTTTTCCAGCTCCTCCCTGTGATGTCCAGGTTCCACCCCACCTCTCTCCCTCTGATCCCGGTTCTACCCCTTCTCCCTCTGACACTGGTTCTGCCCCCTGACCCCGATTCTACACCCTCTCCCTCTGATCCCGGTTCTACCCCCTCTCCCCGGTTCTACCCCCTCTCCGTGACCCCGGTTCTACCCCCTCTCCCCGGTTCTACCCCCTCTCCCTGTGACCCCGGTTATGCTCCCTCTCCCTGTGACCCCGGTTATGCCCCCTCACCCTGTGACCCCGGTTGTACCCCGTCTCCCTGTGACCCCGGTTCTACCCCCCTCTCCCTGTGACCCCGATTCTACACCCTCTCCCTCTGACCCTGGTTCCATCCCCCGCTCCCTGTGACCCCGGTTCTATCTTCTCGCCCCCTGACCCCGGTTTTACCCCCTCTCCCTGTGACCCCGGTTCTACCCTCCTCTCCCTCTGACCCCGGTTCTACCCCCTCTCCCTGTGACCCCGGTTCTACCCCCTCTCCCTGTGACCCCGGTTCTACCCTCCTCTCCCTGTGACCCCGGTTCTACCCCCTCTCCCTCTGACCCCGGTTTACCCCCCCTCTTCCTCTGACCCCGGTTCTACCCCCTCTCTCTGTAACCCCGGTTCTATCCCCTCTCCCTGTGACCCCGGTTCTACCCCCCCTCCCTGTGACCCCGGTTCTACCTCCTCTCCCTGTGACCCCGGTTCTCCCCCCTCTCCCTGTGACCCCGGTTCTCCCCCCTCTCCCTGTGACCCCGGTTCTCCCCCCTCTCCCTGTGACCCCGGTTCTGCCCCCTCTCCCTGTGACCCCAGTTCTACCCCCTCTCCCTGTGACCCCGGTTCTACCCCCCTCCCTGTGACCCCGGTTCTACCCCCTCTCCCTGTGACCCCGGTTCTCCCCCCTCTCCCTGTGACCCCGGTTCTGCCCCCTCTCCCTGTGACCCCGGTTCTGCCCCCTCTCCCTGTGACCCCGGTTCACCCCCCACTCTCCCTGTGACCCCGGTTCTGCCCCCTCTCCCTGTGACCCCGGTTCTACCCCCTCTCCCTGTGACCCCGGTTCTACCCTCCTCTCCCTCTGACCCCGGTTCTACCCCCTCTCCCTGTGACCCCGGTTCTACCCCCTCTCCCTCTGACCCCGGTTCTACCCTCCTCTCCCTGTGACCCCGGTTCTACCCTCCTCTCCCTCTGACCCCGGTTCTACCCCCTCTCCCTCTGACCCCGGTTCTACCCCCTCTCCCTCTGACCCCGGTTTACCCCCCTCTTCCTCTGACGCTGGTTCTCCCCCCTCTCCCTCTGACCCCGGTTCTACCCTCCTCTCCCTGTGACCCCGGTTCTACCCCCTCTCCCTGTGACCCCGGTTCTCCCCCCTCTCCCTCTGACCCCGGTTCTACCCTCCTCTCCCTGTGACCCCGGTTCTACCCCCTCTCCCTGTGATCCCGGTTCTGCCCCCTCTCCCTGTGACCCCGGTTCTACCCTCCTCTCCCTGTGACCCCGGCTCCTCCCTCCCTCCGTCTGACCCCGGTTCTACCCTCCCTCCGTCTGACCCCGGTTCTACCCCCTCTCCCTCTGACCCAGGTTTACCCCCCCTCTCCCTCTGACCCCAGTTCACCCCCCCTATCCTTCTGACTCCAGTTCTGCACCATCGCTCTGTGACCCCGTCTCCCTCTGACCCCAGTTTCCCCCCCTTCTCCCTGTTGCGCTGGTTCTACCCCGTCTCCATCTGACCCTGTTTATACCTCCACCCCCTCTGCTCCTGATTGTATTTTACCCCCACCATGCCCGCACTGTGACCCTCTGTACGTCCCTCCTGAGTGACTCAGCTCCACCTTTAACCTGCCGAGTCAGGAATGCTCGGAATCTGGGCCACAGCTCCAGGAAGTCAAATCCTAAGTTAGAACGAGGAGGTGGAGGGGGGGAAGGGAGCAACAAGACGGCTGTCAGCTGCAGCAAAAACTTCGAGAATAGTATCTGTTCAAGTTAATTGTTCAACAGTTGTATATGTGTGAGAGAGAGAGAGAAAAATACAGAGAGAGTAAAAGAGTGAATATATAGAGAGAGGGAGAGAACGAGAAATTAGAGAAGGGGAGAAATAAACGAGGGGGAGAGAGAGAGAGAAACAAGAGGGAGAGAGAGAGAGAGAGAGAAAAACAAGGGGGGAGAAAGAGGGAGAGAAACAGAGTGGGAGATGAAATAGGAAGAGAGAGAGAAAAATAGAAACAGAGAGGGGGAGAAAGAGAGAGGCACATGCACAGATAGACAGAGACAGAAAGAGGGAGAAACATTAGAGAGACAGAAAGAGACATTAAGACAGAGGCAGGCAAGACAGAAAGAGAGGTTTGAGAGCAAGAGAGAGCAGAAACTGCGAAGATTTGGGGTTGATGGGTAGCAGGATGCTTTCTGCAGATTGATGTCTGTTCCTGAGTTTGTCAAACACCAGGTCATGGATCAGCAGGAAGTACGCTGAGGGAAAGCAGGAGGAGGAGGCAAGAGAAAATCACAACACCTGTTTGGAAACCCAATTCCCCAAACACTCTGACTGGGAAAAACTTCTCATCCACAAGACAAACAGCAGCTTTACATTTATCCGTCCTACCCTGGAGCCCTGGAATCGACAAGCAGAGAGGCATCAAGTTTCACAGTGCAGTGAGGTGAGGCTTGCATTATTCAACACATGACTACAAACCTGAGCGAGACAGAGTGCTGGATGTGTGTGTGTGAGAGAGACTGAGTGTGTGTGTGAGAGAGAGAGAGACTGAGTGTGTGTGTGAGAGAGAGAGACTGAGTGTGTGTGTGAGAGAGAGAGAGACTGAGTGTGTGTGTGAGAGAGAGACTGAGTGTGTGTGAGAGAGACTGTGTGTGTGAGAGAGAGAGAGACTGAGTGTGTGTGTGTGTGAGAGAGACTGTGTGAGAGAGAGAGACTGAGTGTGAGAGAGACTGAGTGTGTGTGTGAGAGAGAGCGAGATAGACTGTGTATGAGAGGGAGACTGTGTGTGTGTGAGAGAGAGAGAGACTGAGTGTGTGTGTGAGAGAGACTGTGTGTGTGTGTGTGAGAGAGAGAGACTGAGTATGTGAGAGAGACTGTGTGTGTGTGAGAGAGAGGCTGAGTGTGTGTTTGAGAGAGAGAGACTGAGTGTGTGAGAGAGACTGAGTGTGTGTGTATGAGAGAGCGAGATAGACTGTTTGTGAGAGAGAGAGACTGAGTGTGTGTGTGTGAGAGAGAGAGAGACTGAGTGTGTGTGTGTGAGAGAGAGAGATTGAGTGTGTGTGAGAGACTGTGTGTGTGAGAGAGAGAGACTGAGTGTGTGAGAGAGACTGTGTCTTTGAGAAGGTGACTGAACAGGTAGACGAGGGTAGAGCAGTTGATGTGGTGTATATGGATTTCAGTAAAGCATTCGATAAGGTTCCCCACGATAGGCTATTGCAGAAAATACGGAGGCTGGGGATTGAGGGTGATTTAGAGATGTGGATCAGGAATTGGCTAGCTGAAAGAAGACAGAGGGTGGTGGTTGATGGGAAATGTTCAGAATGGAGTTCAGTTACAAGTGGCGTACCACAAGGACCTGTTCTGGGGCCGTTGCTGTTTGTCATTTTTATCAATGACCTAGAGGAAGGCGCAGAAGGGTGGGTGAGTAAATTTGCAGACGACACTAAAGTCGGTGGTGTTGTCGACAGTGTGGAAGGATGTAGCAGGTTACAGAGGGATATAGATAAGCTGCAGAGCTGGGCTGAGAGGTGGCAAATGGAGTTTAATGTAGAGAAGTGTGAGGTGATTCACTTTGGAAGGAATAACAGGAATGCGGAATATTTGGCTAATGGTAAAATTCTTGGAAGTGTGGATGAGCAGGGGGATCTAGGTGTCCATGTACATAGATCCCTGAAAGTTGCCACCCAGGTTGATAGGGTGGTGAAGAAGGCCTATGGAGTGTTGGCCTTTATTGGTAGAGGGATTGAGTTCCGGAGTCGGGAGGTCATGTTGCAGCTGTACAAAACTCTGGTACGGCCGCATTTGGAGTATTGCGTACAGTTCTGGTCACCGCATTATAGGAAGGACGTGGAGGCTTTGGAGCGGGTGCACAGGAGATTTACCAGGATGTTGCCTGGTATGGAGGGAAAATCTTATGAGGAAAGGCTGATGGACTTGAGGTTGTTTTCATTGGAGAGAAGAAGGTTAAGAGGAGACTTAATAGAGGCATACAAAATGATCAGGGGGTTAGATAGGGTGGACAGTGAGAGCCTTCTCCCGCGGATGGAAATGGCTGGCACGAGGGGACATAGCTTTAAACTGAGGGGTAATAGATATAGGACAGAGGTCAGAGGTAGGTTCTTTACGCAAAGAGTAGTGAGGCCGTGGAATGCCCTACCTGCAACAGTAGTGAACTCGCCAACATTGAGGGCATTTAAAAGTTTATTGGATAAACATATGGATGATAATGGCATAGTGTAGGTTAGATGGCTTTTGTTTCGGTGCAACATCGTGGGCCGAAGGGCCTGTACTGCGCTGTATCGTTCTATGTTCTATGTGTGAGAGAGACTCAGTGTGTGTGTATGAGAGAGAGCGAGATAGACTTTTGTGTGAGTGGGAGACTGTGTGAGAGGGAGACTGTGAGAGGGAGACTGAGTGTGTGAGAGAGGGAGACTGAATGTGTGAGAGACAGACTGTGTGTGTGTGAGAGACAGACTGTGTGTGTGTGAGAGACAGACTGTGTGTGTGTATGAGACGGACTGTGTGTGAGAGAGAGACTGTGTGTGTGTGAGAGAGACTGTGTGTGAGAGAGACTGTGTGTGTGAGAGAGACTGTGTGTGTGAGAGAGACTGTGTGTGTGAGAGAGACTGTGTGTGTGAGAGAGACTGTGTGTGAGAGAGAGACTGACTGTGTGTGTGAGAGAGACTGAGTGTGTGTGAGAGATACTGTGTGTGTATGAGACAGACTGTGTGTGAGAGAGAGACTGCGTGTGTGAGAGAGAGACTGCGTGTGTGAGAGAGAGACTGTGTGTGTGAGAGAGAGACTGTGTGTGTGAGAGAGAGACTGTGTGTGTGTGAGAGAGACTGTGTGTGTGTGTGTGAGAGAGAGACTGTGTGTGAGAGAGAGACTGTGTGTGAGAGAGACTGTGTGTGAGAGAGACTGTGTGTGTGAGAGAGACTGTGTGTGTGAGAGAGACTGTGTGTGTGAGAGAGACTGTGTGTGTGAGAGAGACTGTGTGTGTGAGAGAGACTGTGTGTGTGTGAGAGACTGTGTGTGTGAGAGAGACTGTGTGTGTGTGAGAGACTGTGTGTGTGTGAGAGACTGTGTGTGTGTGAGAGACTGTGTGTGTGAGAGAGACTGTGTGTGTGAGAGAGACTGTGTGTGTGAGAGAGACTGACTGAGTGTGTGTGTGAGAGAGACTGAGTGTGTGTGAGAGATACTGTGCGTGTGTATGAGACAGACTGTGTGTGAGAGAGAGAGACTGTGTGTGAGAGAGAGAGAGACTGTGTGCGAGAGAGAGACTGTGTGCGAGAGAGAGACTGTGTGCGAGAGAGAGACTGTGTGCGAGAGAGAGACTGTGTGCGAGAGAGAGACTGTGTGTGAGAGAGAGACTGTGTGCGAGCGAGAGAGACTGTGTGCGAGAGAGAGAGAGACTGTGTGCGAGAGAGAGAGAGACTGTGTGCGAGAGAGAGAGACTGTGTGCGAGAGAGAGGGACTGTGTGCGAGAGAGAGAGACTGTGTGCGAGAGAGAGAGACTGTGTGCGAGAGAGAGAGACTGTGTGCGAGAGAGAGAGACTGTGTGCGAGCGAGAGAGACTGTGTGCGAGCGAGAGAGACTGTGTGCGAGCGAGAGAGACTGTGTGCGAGCGAGAGAGACTGTGTGAGAGAGAGAGAGACTGTGTGTGAGAGAGAGAGAGAGACTGTGGGAGAGAGAGAGACTGTGGGTGTGAGAGAGAGACTGTGTGTGAGAGAGAGAGAGACTGTGGGAGAGAGAGAGACTGTGTGTGTGAGAGAGAGACTGTGTGTGTGTGAGCGAGAGACTGTGTGTGTGAGAGAGAGATTGAGTGTGTGTGAGAGAGACTGTGCGAGCGAGAGAGACTGTGTGCGAGCGAGAGAGACTGTGTGAGAGAGAGAGAGAGACTGTGTGCGAGAGAGAGAGAGACTGTGTGCGAGAGAGAGAGACTGTGTGCGAGAGAGAGAGACTGTGTGCGAGAGAGAGAGACTGTGTGCGAGAGAGAGACTGTGTGCGAGAGAGAGACTGTGTGCGAGAGAGAGACTGTGTGCGAGAGAGAGACTGTGTGCGAGAGAGAGAGAGACTGTGTGCGAGAGAGAGAGAGACTGTGTGCGAGAGAGAGACTGTGTGCGAGAGAGAGACTGTGTGCGAGAGAGAGACTGTGTGCGAGAGAGAGACTGTGTGCGAGAGAGAGACTGTGTGCGAGAGAGAGACTGTGTGCGAGAGAGAGACTGTGTGCGAGAGAGAGACTGTGTGCGAGAGAGAGACTGTGTGCGAGAGAGAGACTGTGTGCGAGAGAGAGAGACTGTGTGCGAGAGAGAGAGACTGTGTGCGAGAGAGAGAGACTGTGTGCGAGAGAGAGAGACTGTGTGCGAGAGAGAGAGACTGTGTGCGAGAGAGAGAGACTGTGTGCGAGAGAGAGAGACTGTGTGCGAGAGAGAGAGACTGTGTGCGAGAGAGAGAGACTGTGTGCGAGAGAGAGAGACTGTGTGCGAGAGAGAGAGACTGTGTGCGAGAGAGAGAGACTGTGTGCGAGAGAGAGAGACTGTGTGCGAGAGAGAGAGACTGTGTGCGAGAGAGAGAGACTGTGTGCGAGAGAGAGAGACTGTGTGCGAGAGAGAGAGACTGTGTGCGAGAGAGAGAGACTGTGTGCGAGAGAGAGAGACTGTGTGCGAGAGAGAGAGACTGTGTGCGAGAGAGAGAGACTGTGTGCGAGAGAGAGAGACTGTGTGCGAGAGAGAGAGACTGTGTGCGAGAGAGAGAGACTGTGTGCGAGAGAGAGAGACTGTGTGCGAGAGAGAGAGACTGTGTGCGAGAGAGAGAGACTGTGTGCGAGAGAGAGAGACTGTGTGCGAGAGAGAGAGACTGTGTGCGAGAGAGAGAGACTGTGTGCGAGAGAGAGAGACTGTGTGCGAGAGAGAGAGACTGTGTGCGAGAGAGAGAGACTGTGTGCGAGAGAGAGAGACTGTGTGCGAGAGAGAGAGACTGTGTGCGAGAGAGAGAGACTGTGTGCGAGAGAGAGAGACTGTGTGCGAGAGAGAGAGACTGTGTGCGAGAGAGAGAGACTGTGTGCGAGAGAGAGAGACTGTGTGCGAGAGAGAGAGACTGTGTGCGAGAGAGAGAGACTGTGTGCGAGAGAGAGAGACTGTGTGCGAGAGAGAGAGACTGTGTGCGAGAGAGAGAGACTGTGTGCGAGAGAGAGAGACTGTGTGCGAGAGAGAGAGACTGTGTGCGAGAGAGAGAGACTGTGTGCGAGAGAGAGAGACTGTGTGCGAGAGAGAGAGTGTGTGCGAGAGAGAGAGACTGTGTGCGAGAGAGAGAGACTGTGTGCGAGAGAGAGAGACTGTGTGCGAGAGAGAGAGACTGTGTGCGAGAGAGAGAGACTGTGTGCGAGAGAGAGAGACTGTGTGCGAGAGAGAGAGACTGTGTGCGAGAGAGAGAGACTGTGTGCGAGAGAGAGAGACTGTGTGCGAGAGAGAGAGACTGTGTGCGAGAGAGAGAGACTGTGTGCGAGAGAGAGAGACTGTGTGCGAGAGAGAGAGACTGTGTGCGAGAGAGAGAGACTGTGTGCGAGAGAGAGAGACTGTGTGCGAGAGAGAGAGACTGTGTGCGAGAGAGAGAGACTGTGTGCGAGAGAGAGAGACTGTGTGCGAGAGAGAGAAAGAGACTGTGTGCGAGAGAGAGAAAGAGACTGTGTGCGAGAGAGAAAGAGACTGTGTGCGAGAGAGAAAGAGACTGTGTGCGAGAGAGAAAGAGACTGTGTGCGAGAGAGAAAGTGTGCGAGAAAGAGAGACTGTGTGTGACAGAGAGAGAGAGAGAGAGACTGTGTGACAGAGAGAGAGACTGTGTGCGAGAGAGAGAGAGAGAGAGAGACTGTGTGTGCGAGAGAGACTGTGTGCGAGAGAGAGAGACTGTGTGCGAGAGAGAGAGACTGTGTGCGAGAGAGAGAGACTGTGTGCGAGAGAGAGAGACTGTGTGCGAGAGAGAGAGACTGTGTGCGAGAGAGAGAGACTGTGTGCGAGAGAGAGAGACTGCGTGCGAGAGAGAGACTGCGTGCGAGAGAGAGAGACTGCGTGCGAGAGAGAGAGACTGCGTGCGAGAGAGAGAGACTGCGTGCGAGAGAGAGAGACTGCGTGCGAGAGAGAGAGACTGCGTGCGAGAGAGAGAGACTGCGTGCGAGAGAGAGAGACTGTGTGCGAGAGAGAAAGACTGTGTGCGAGAGAGAAAGAGACTGCGAGAGAGACTGTGTGCGAGAAAGAGAGACTGTGTGTGACAGAGAGAGAGACTGTGTGCGAGAGAGCGAGAGAGAGAGAGAGACTGTGTGCGAGAGAGACTGTGTGCGAGAGAGACTGTGTGCGAGAGAGACTGTGTGCGAGAGAGACTGTGTGCGAGAGAGACTGTGTGCGAGAGAGACTGTGTGCGAGAGAGACTGTGTGCGAGAGAGACTGTGTGCGAGAGAGACTGTGTGCGAGAGAGACTGTGTGCGAGAGAGACTGTGTGCGAGAGAGACTGTGTGCGAGAGAGACTGTGTGCGAGAGAGACTGTGTGCGAGAGAGACTGTGTGCGAGAGAGAGAGACTGTGTGCGAGAGAGAGAGACTGTGTGCGAGAGAGAGAGACTGTGTGCGAGAGGGAGAGACTGTGTGCGAGAGGGAGAGACTGTGTGCGAGAGGGAGAGACTGTGTGCGAGAGGGAGAGACTGTGTGCGAGAGGGAGAGACTGTGTGCGAGAGGGAGAGACTGTGTGCGAGAGGGAGAGACTGTGTGCGAGAGGGAGAGACTGTGTGCGAGAGGGAGAGACTGTGTGCGAGAGGGAGAGACTGTGTGCGAGAGGGAGAGACTGTGTGCGAGAGGGAGAGACTGTGTGCGAGAGGGAGAGACTGTGTGCGAGAGGGAGAGACTGTGTGCGAGAGGGAGAGACTGTGTGCGAGTGGGAGAGACTGTGTGCGAGTGGGAGAGACTGTGTGCGAGTGGGAGAGACTGTGTGCGAGTGGGAGAGACTGTGTGCGAGTGGGAGAGACTGTGTGCGAGTGGGAGAGACTGTGTGCGAGTGGGAGAGACTGTGCGCGAGTGGGAGAGACTGTGCGCGAGAGGGAGAGACTGTGCGCGAGAGAGAGAGACTGCGAGAGAGAGCGACTGTGTGCGTGTGTGAGAAAGAAATTGTGTGCATGTGCGAGAGAGGGACTGCATGCATGTGAGAGAAACTGTCCATGTGAGAGAGAGACTGTGTGTGCGTGTGAGAGAGAGACTGTGTGTGAGAGAGACTGTGTGCACGTGTGTGTGAGAGAGAGACTGTGTGCACGTATGAGAGAGAGAGAGAGAGACTGTGTGTGCGTGTGTGAGAGAGAGAGACTGTGCGTGTGTGTGAAAGTGAGACTTTGCGTGTTTGAGAGTGAGACTGTGCAATCATGTGAGAGACTGTGCGCGCATGTGAGAGACTGTACACATGTGAGTGAGAGACAGTGTGAGAGAGATACTGTGTGCGCGTGAGTGAGAGAGACTGCGTGTGCACGTGTGTGAGAGAGAGAGACTCGTGTGCATGTGAGAGAGAGACTGTGTGTGAGAGTCTGTGTGCGTATCACAGAGAGACTGTGTGCATATGTGAGAGTGAGACTGTGTACGTGTGACAGAGACTGCGTGTGAGAGAGAGTGAGACTATGTGTATGTATGCGAGAGAGAGAGACTGTACGTGTGTGAGAGAGAGAGACTGCGTGTATGTGTGAGACTGTGTGCATGTGAGAGACTGCGCGGGTGTGAGAGTGAGACTGTGCACATGTGAGAGAGACTGTGTGCGTGTGACAGAGAGACTGCGTGTGAGAGAGAGAAAGAGACTGTGTGCGTGTGAGAGAGAGACTGTGCGTGTGCGAGAGACTGTGTGCATGTGCAAGAGACTATGTGCGTGTGTGAGAGACTGTGTGCGTGTGAGAGAGAGACTGCATGTGTGTGCAAGAGACTGTCTGCGTGTGTGAGAGAGTGACTGCGTGTGTGAGTGAGATTGTAAACGTGTGCGAGAGAGAAAGACTGCGCATGTGACATTTAAGGGGCATCTTGACAAATACATGAATAGGATGGGAATAGAGGGATACGGACCCAGGAAGTTTAGAAGATTGTAGTTTAGTCGGGCAGCATGGTCGGCACGGGCTTGGAGGGCCGAAGGGCCTGTTCCTGTGCTGTACATTTCTTTGTTCTTTGTTCTTTGTTTGTATGTGAGTGTGAGACTGTGTGCACACGTGAGTGTGAGACTGTGCGTGTGTGGGAGAGAGACTGTGTGCGTGTGTGAGAGAGAGACTGTGTGTGAGAGAGAGAGACTGTGTGAGAGGGAGACTGCGTTTGCGTGTGTGAGAGAGAGACTGCGTGTGTGAGAGTGAGACTGAGCATGTGTGAGACACTGCGTGTGAAAGTGAGACTTGTGTGTGAGAGTGAGACTGTAAGCGAGTGTGAGACTTATCATGTGTGAGAGAGAGATTGTGTGCGTGTGAGACTTTGCGCATGTGAGAGACTTTGCACGTGTAAGAGAGAGACTGTGTGCGTGTGTGAGAGTGAGACTGTGTGCGTGTGTGAGAGAGAAAGACTGTGCGTGTGACAGAGAGACTGTGCGCATGTGAGGGACTGTGCCTGTGTGAGAGAGACTGTGCGTGTGTGAGAGTGAGACTGTGCGGCTGTGACAGAGAGAGACTGTGCGTGTGACAGAGAGAGACTGTGCGTGTGAGAGAGAGAGACTGTGTGCGCGTGTGAGAGAGAGAGACTGTGTGTGTGAGAGAGAGACTGTGTGCGTGTGTGGGAGAGAGAGAGAGAAACTGTGTGTGTGTGAGAGAGAGAGACTGTGTGTGTGTGAGAGAGAGAGACTGCGTGTGAGAGAGAGAGACTGTGTGTGTGTGTGTGTGAGAGAGAGAGAGACTGTGCGTGTGAGAGAGACTGTGTGTGTGTATCTGAGAGAGAGACTGTGCGTGTGTGAGAGAGAGACTGTGCGTGTGTGAGAAAGAGACTGTGCATGAGAGAGAGAGGGTGTGTGTGTGAGAGGGAGTGTGTGTGAGAGGGAGTGTGTGTGAGAGGGTGTGTGTGTGAGAGGGTGTGTGTGTGAGAGGGTGTGTGTGTGAGAGGGTGTGTGTGTGAGAGTGTGTGTGTGTGAGAGGGTGTGTGTGTGAGAGGGTGTGTGTGTGAGAGGGTGTGTGTGTGAGAGGGTGTGTGTGTGTGAGAGGGTGTGTGTGTGTGAGAGGGTGTGTGTGTGTGAGAGGGTGTGTGTGTGTGAGAGGGTGTGTGTGTGTGAGAGGGTGTGTGTGTGTGAGAGGGTGTGTGTGTGAGAGGGTGTGTGTGTGAGAGGGTGTGTGTGTGAGAGGGGGTGTGTGTGTGAGAGGGGGTGTGTGTGTGAGAGAGGGTGTGTGTGTGAGAGAGGGTGTGTGTGTGAGAGAGGGTGTGTGTGTGAGAGAGGGTGTGTGTGTGAGAGAGGGTGTGTGTGAGAGAGGGTGTGTGTGTGTGTGTGTGTGTGTGTGTGAGAGAGAACAAAGAAAATTACAGCACAGGAACAGGCCCTTCGGCCCTCCCAGCCTGCGCCGATCCAGATCCTTTATCTAAACCTGTCACCTATTTTCCAAGGATCTACTACCCTCTGTTCCCCGCCTGTTCATATATCTGTCTAGATGCATCTTAAATGATGCTATCGTGCCCGCCTCTACCACCTCCGCTGGCAAAGCGTTCCAGGCACCCACCACCCTCTGCGTAAAAAACTTTCCACGCACATCTCCCTTAAACTTTCCCCCTTGCAACTTGAAATCGTGACCCCTTGTGATTGACACCTGCACTCTTGGAAAAAGCGTGTTCCTATCCACCCTGTCCATACCTCTCATAATTTTGTAGACCTCAATCAGGTCCACCCTCAACCTCCGTCTTTCCAACGAAAACAATTGAACTCCATCTGCCATTTCCCTGCCCAACTCTCCAATCTATCTATATTTGGCTTTATTCTCTGACAGTCCTCCTCGCTATCTGCAACTCCACCAATCTTTGTATCATCTACAAACTTGCTACTCAGACCACCAATACCTTCGTCCAGATCATTTATGTATATCACAAACAACAGTGGTCCGAGCACAGATCCCTGTGGAACACCACGAGTCACCTTTCTCCATTTTGAGACACTCCCTTCCACCACTACTCTCTGTCTCCTGTTGCCCAGCCAGTTCTTTATCCATCTAGCTAGTACACCCTGAACCCCATACGACTTCACTTTTTCCATCAACCTGACAGGGAAACTTTATCAAATGCCTTACTGAAATCCATGTAAGGCGTTATTCATTATTTCATATTATATTTGTAATCACTTAAGGTAAAGTGTAAAAATGGCAGGAGATCCCAGACCCGTGTTATGCTCCTCGTGCTCAATGTGGGAGTTCAGGGATGTGGTCGATGCCCCTGACTCCTTCATGTGCGGGAAGTGTGTCCAGCTGCAGCTCCTGTTAGACCGCATGACGGCTCTGGAGCTGCGGATGGACTCACTTTGGAGCATCCCCATCCCTCATCAATTAATTTTGTCACTTCCTCAAAGAATTCTATTAGGTTTGTAAGACATGACCTTCCCTGCACAAAACCATGCTGCCTATCACTGATGAGTCTATTTTCTTCCAGATGTGAATAGATCCTATCCCTCCAACAGTATCTTCTCCAACAGTTTGCCGACCACTGACGTCAAGCTCACAGGTCTATAATTCCCTGGATTATCCCTGCTACCCTTCTTAACAAAGGGACAACATTAGCAATTCACCAGTCCTCCAGGACCTCACCCATGCTCAAGGATGCTGCAAAGATTTCCTTGGTGAATACCGATGCAAAGTACTCATTAAGAATCTCACCCATTTCCTCTGACTCCACGCATAAATTCCCTCTTTTGTCTTTTGAGTGGGCCAATCCTTTCTCTAGTTACCCTCTTGCTCCTTATATACGAATAAAAGGCTTTGAGATTTTCTTAACCCTGTTAGCCAAAGATATTTCATGACCCCTTTTAGCCCTCCTTATTGCGCGTTTGAGATTTGTCCTACTTTCCCGATATTCCTCCAAAGCTTCATCAGTTTTAAGTCGCCTAGATCTTATGTATGCTTCCTTTTTCATTTTAGCTAGTCTCACAATTCCACCCGTCATCCATGGTTCCCTAATCTTGCCATTTCTATCCCTCATTTTCACAGGGACATGTCTATCCTGCACTCTAATCAACCATTCCTTAAAAGACTCCTACATTTCAAATGTGGATTTACCCTTAAACAGCTGCTCCCAATCTACATTCCCAAGCTCCTGCCGAATTCTGTTAAACTTGGCCTTTCCCCAATTTAGCACTCTTCCTTTAGGACCACTCTTGTCTTTGTCCATGAGTATTCTAAAACTTACGGAATTGTGATCGCTATTCCCAAAGTAATCACCGACTGAAACTTGAACCACCTGGCCGGGTTCATTCCCCAATACCAGGTCCAGTATGGCCCCTTCCCGAGTTGGACTATTTACATACTGCTCTAAAAAACTCTCCTGGATGCTCCTTAGAAATTCTGCTCCATCTACGCCTCCAGCACCACATGAGTCCCATTCAATGTTGGGGAAGTTAAAATCTCCCGTCACGACCACCCTATTGCTCCTACATTTTTCTATAATCTGTCTACATATTTGTACCTCTACTTCACGCTCGCTTTTGGGAGGCCTGTAGTCAAGTCCCAACAATGATACTGCACCCTTCCTATTTCTTAGCTCTCCCCATTGCTCAAATCCTCCATCGTGCCCTCCTTAATCACAGCTGTGATATCATCTCGGACCAGTAATCCAACTCCTCCACCCCTTTTACCTCCCTCTCTATCCCTCCTGAAGCATCTATACCCTGGGATATTTAGTTGCCAGTCTTGCCCTTCCCTCAACCAAGTCTCAGTAATGCCAATAACATCATATTCCCAGGTACTAATCCAAGCCCTAAGTTCATCTGCCTTACCTGCTACACTTCTCGCATTGAAACAAATGCACCTCAGACCTCCTGTCCCTTTGCGTTCACCATCTCTTCCCTGTCTACTCTTCCCCTTAGTCACATTGAGTTTATTATCTAATACCTTACTGGCTTTAGTTGCTGCCTCTTTACTGACCTCTAACTTCCTAATCTGATTCCCATCCCCCTGACACATTAGTTTAAAACATCCCCAACAGTGTTAGCAAAAGCACCCCAAAGGACATTGGTTCCAATCCTGCCCAGGTGTAGACCATCCGATTTGTAATGGCCCCACCGCCCCCAGAACCGGTTCCAATGTCTCAAAAATCTGAACCCCTCCCTCCTGCACCATCTCTCAAGCCACGTATTCATTCTGACTATTGTTCAATTTCTACTCTGACTGTCTTGTGGCACTGGTAGCAATCCTGAGATTACTACCTTTGAGGTCCTACTTTTTAACTTATCTCCTAACTCCCTAAATTCTGATTGTAGGACCTCATCCCGTTTTTACCTATATCATTGGTGCCTATATGCACCACAACAACTGGCTGTTCACTCTTCCCCCTTCAGTATGTCCTGCAGCCGATCTGAGACATCCCTGACACGTGCACCCGGGAGGCAACATACCATTCGGGAATCTCGTTTTCGACCACAGTAACGCCTGTCTACTCTTCTTACGATTGAATCCCCTATGACTATAGCCTTGCCAGTCTTTTTCCCGCCCCTCTGTGCAGCAGAGCCAGCCACGGTGCCATGAGCCTGGCTACTACTGCCTTCCGCTGGTGAGTCATCTCCCCCAACAGTATCCAAAACGGTATACCTGTTTTGGAGGGAGATGACCACAGGGGACACCTGCACTACCTTCCTGCTCTTTCTCTGCCTTTTGGTCACCCATTCCCGGTCTCCCTCACCAATCCTAATCTGCGGTGTGACCAACTCACTGAACGTGCTATCCACGACCTCCTCAGCATCGGGGATGCTCCAAAGTGAGTCCATCCGCAGCTCCAGAGCCGTCATGCGGTATAACAGGAGCTGCAGCTGGACACACTTCCTGCACATGAAGGAGTCAGGGTCACCGGCCGCGTATCTGAACTCCCACATTGAGCACGAGGAGCATAACACGGGATCTCCTGCCATTTTTACACTTTACCTTAACTGATTACAAATATATCAAATAATCAATAAGTGAAACGAATAAAGATTTTACTTACCAATCACAATACTTACCAACACACGAAGAGTTACATTTCTCCCAGCTACTGCTAATTGGAGCACTTTCCTTACCAGCCAATCAGGTCACTGCTTTGCTGTGATGTCACTCTTCAAGGTAAGGTTTTAAAGAGGAAAACTTACCTTCCCGACAGACCCCTGGCCACTGCTCCCGCCGAAAATCTGAAGGCCGCTTCTCCGGCAGCTGTGTCCCCGCCGCTCTTTTATCCTGTGTCCCTGCAGCTCGCCTCACGCTCTTTTATCCTATGTCTCCGCCGCTCTCCTCGCGCTCTTTCACTGAGTCTCCGGCGCTCTCCTCGCGCTCTTTCACTGAGTCCCCGCCGCTCTCCTCTTTCTTTCACCAGCAGTCACTGTCCTCACTCCGACCGGATTCAGCTGGAAACTCCCAACAGTAAATTAAATTTTTTTTTTTACTCCCCTTCTCAGCAAGCACTCACTGAGCAAACACTGCGCCCCGCACGATAACACCTCAGGGAAAAGAAAAACTACTTACCAGTCACCAGCCAATCACTTACCTGCAGGCTGTGACGTCACGGTTCAACTTCTTTCTACTTCTACCTGCCCTCGAGTCTCCCTCTTGATCTTTACTCGGCTGGGATCCTTACAGTGATTGTCTTTTTTGGGGGTTAGTGGAGGAGGTAGGGAGGGAAACACTGAAGAAGTGTTTCGGGTTTAACTGTCACTTGACAACAGCTCCTCGACAAACCACCTTCAAGATACGGTGACCACCATGGACTGATGCAAATTTTCCCCGCACAGCCAATCAGCAGCTCTGCTCTACTGCCCTCTGCTGGAGGATTGTGTGTGTGTTTGAGAGAGGATTGTGTGTGTGTGAGAGGATGTGTGTTTGTGAGAGAGAGGATCTGTCTGTGAGAGAGCGTATGTGTAAGAGAGAGGATGTGTGTGTGTGAGAGAGAGGATGTGTGTGTGAGAGAGGATTGTGTGTGAGAGAGGATTGTGTGTGTGAGAGAGGATTGTGTGTGTGAGAGAGGATGTGAGTGTGTGTGTGAGAGAGGATTGCGTGTGAGAGAGGAGTGTGAAAGAGTGTATGTGTGTGAGATAGAGGATTATGTGTGTGAGATAGAGGATTATGTGTGTGAGATAGAGGATTATGTGTGTGAGATAGAGGATTATGTGTGAGAGAGAGGATGTGTGTGAGGAGGATGTGTGTGTGTGTGAAAGAGGATATGTGTGTGAGAGAGAGGATATGTGTTTGTGTGAGAGAGATTTGATTTGATTTATTGTCACATGTATAGTGAAAAGTATTTTTCTGTGGCCGAGGAACGTACACAGTACGTACATAGTAGACAAAAGAATAATCAACAGGGAACATTGACAAATGGCACATCGACAAAACAAGGAACAAGGGGTCAAACAAAGCAAATACATGAGCAAGAGCATCATAGGGCGTTGTGAATAGTGTTCTTACAGGGAACAGATCAGTCCGAGGGGGAGTCGTTGAGGAGTCTTGTAGCTGTGGGAAAGAAGCTGTTCCTAAGTCTGGATGTGCGAGTCTTCAGACTTCTGCACCTTCTGCCTGATGGAAGTGTCTGGAAGAGGTTGAAGCCTGGGTGTGAGGGGTCTCTGACAATGCTGTCTGCTTTCCTGAGGCAGCGGGAGATTTATACAGAATCAATGGGAGGGTGGCAAGTTTGTGTGATGCGTTGGGCTGAGTTCACCACACTGCAGTATCTTGCGATCTTTGGATGAGCAGTTGCCATAGCAAGCTGTGATGCAACCGGATAGGATGCTCTCTATCGCACATCTGTAGAAGTTTGTGAGAGTCGATGCAGACATGCCAAATTTCTTTAGCTTCCACAGGAAGTAGAGACGTTGTTGGGCTTTCTTGACTGTTGCATCAATGTGAGTGACCAGGACAGACTGTTGGTGATGGTGACCCCCCAGGAACTTAAAGCTATCGACCATCTCCACTTCGGAGCCATTGATGCAGACGGGAGTGTGTGTTGTGATGCGCTTCCTGAAGTCGATGATCAGTTCCTTGGTCTTTCCAACATTTAGAGAGAGGTTGCTTTCGGTACTCCATGAAACCAAATGATTTATTTCCCTCCTGTAGTCTGATTCGTCGTTGTTTGAGATACGGCCCACCACAGTCGCATCATCCGCAAACTTATGGATTGAGTTGGAGCTAAATCTTGCCACACAGTCAGGGGTGTATAGAGAGTACAGTAGAGCACTGAGCACACATCCCTGTACGGCTCCGGTGTTGAGGACTATTGTGGAGGAGATGCCGTTGCCTATCCTGACAGATTGCGGTCTGTTGGTGAGGAAGTCGAGGATCCAGCTGCACAGGGAGGGATCAAGTATAAGATTGCAGAGTTTGGTTCTTAGTCTTGTCGGGATAGTGGGGTTGAAGGCGGAGCTGTAGTCTATGAACAGTAGTCTTATATCGGTGTCCTTGTTGTCGAGGTGTTCGAGTGTTGATTGCAGAGCCAGTGATATAGCATCTGCTGTGGACCGGTTGCGGTGATAGGGAAACTACAGTGGATCAAGGCCATCTGGGAGGCTGGCAGTCTCATGACTAACCGTTTGAAGCATTTCATGATACAGACGTTAGGGCCACTGGTCGGTAGCCGTTGAGGCATGCTACCTTGTACTTTTTTGGTACTGGTATTGTGGTGGTTGATTTGTTCTGCTCTAGGTGTAACATAAGCGGCTTCCTTGTGGTGCACTTGACAAAGGAAGGTTCAGACGTGGAGATAACTTCAACACGTTTATTAAACTATTTACACTTCTATTACTCAGGTTCGACACTACTGCTAATCCTACTATAGCTACCCAGACTGACTAACCAGTTGCTGCAATCCACGTGGTGGGTGTAATATTGAATCAACCCTGTCTCTGTACTCACTGACTGTCTCCACTGGAAAGAGGCAGATCATGTGTGTGGTGTCCTTTATATATGGGTTGGTGTAATGCCCCCCTGTGGTCTTGTCACCTCCTTGTGTATCGTGAATGTCCATTGGTCGTCTCCTATCGAACTGATCTATTGACTGAGTGTGTGTGTGTGATGTTTCTGATGCTCCCTCTAGTGTCTAGCTAGCCTACATGCATTTACATTGATGCACATCATCACATCCCCCTTTTTTATATGTTCATATTTTCTGTACACTTTAAGAAAATTGAAAATGAAAATCGCTTATTGTCACAAATAGGCTTCAAATTAAGTTACTGTGAAAAGCCCCTAGTCGCCACATTCCGACGCCTGTTCGGGGAGGCCAGTCCGGGAATTGAACTGGCGCTGCTGGTCTTGTTCTGCAATACAAGCCAGCTGTTTAGCCCACTATGCTAAACCAGCCCCTCTGCGAAACCAGGTACGCAAATATATAGCAGAAACTTATAGCCAAGTTCCGCACACATGAGTGCGGCCTCAACCGGGACCTGGGATTCATGTCACATTACATTCATCCCCCACCATCTGGCCTGCGAAATCCTACCAACTGTCCTGGCTGGACACAATTCACACCTTTTTAACCTGGGGTAACGCCATCTCTGGATCTGTAAAGATTTAATCACCTGCTAATGCTTGCATTCGAAGCATTGTCTGGCATCTTTGAATTTGTCTATATATATGTTTCTGGAACATAACCTCTCCATTCACCTGAGGAAGGAGCAGTGCCCCGAAAGCGGGTGATTCAAAACAAACCTGTTGGACTTTAACCTGGTGTTGTAAGACTTCTTACTGCACAAATATATACACACAGACGCACAGATATACACATACAGATTCACACGCAGGTGCACACGGGAACACAGAGAGAAAGACACAGAAGTGCATGCAGGAGGACAGCAAGCAAGACAAAAAGTGGAAGACGTATAGATGTTTAGAGGGCAGAGTTGGCCGCCCATTCTCCCTCAGAGACACGAGAGACTGTGTGTTGTTTGCAGATTGCAGTGTTCACTCCTGTCCCACTGACAGATGTGATGTGTTGAAAGTGAGTTCTGAGAGTTTGTAAAGCACATACAGCTGAACAATAACTGACAACCACTCATTTCCCAACTGGATAGAATCACTTGCTAAAACTTGGAGCAATATCTCTGCAGTTGTCAACTCCTGGGCACAGTGTAATTGTGTGATAATTCGCATTGCCCTAAAGCACAGGAACACACACACATCCTTCCGATAGCTCAGCATTTCCCAGCAACAGCAAATCCAAGTGCAGTTCCCACAATCTGACTGCGGTTTACATTAACCCTTTCACAGTTTTTACAGGCAGAAATTGCATTCTTTGTGGGTCACTGCCATCGCATGTTGTCCCTCTCCCCCACATTTCCACTCTCACTTTTTGTTCCGTCTCCCTTTCCCTCACTCTTTCCCCACCATTCCCCATCTCTGCCACAGTCCCTCACTCTACCCCTCTCCCTAATCTCTTGCACTCTCTCTAGCCCCTCGCACTGAGTCTAACCCCTCGCACTCAGTCTAACCCCTCGCACTCACTCTACCCCCTCGCGCTCTCTAACCCCTCGCACTCTCTCTCTAACCCCTCGCACTCTCTCTCTAACCCCTCGCACTCACTCTAACCCCTCGCGCTCCCTAACCCATCGCGCTCTCTAACCCCTCGCACTCTCTCTCTAACCCCTCGCTCTCTCTCAAGCCCCTCGCTCTCTCACAAACCCCTCGCTCTCTCACAAACCCCTCGCACTCACTCTAACTCCTCGCACTCACTCTAACCCCTCGCACTCACTCTAACCCCTCGCACTCACTCTAACCCTTCGCACTCACTCTCACCCCTCGCACTCACTCTAACACCTCGTTCTCTCTCTAACCCCTCGCACTCTCTCCAACCCCACGCACTCACTCTAACCCCTCGCTCTCTCCCTAACCCCTCGCACTCACTCTAAACCCTCGCACTCACTCTAACCCCTCGCTCTCACTCTAATCACTCACTTTCTCTCTAAACCCTTACACTCACTCTAACCACTCGCACTCACTCTAACCCCTCGCTCTCACTCCAATCACTCACTTTCTCTCTAAACTCTTACACTCTCTCTAACCCCTCGCTCTCTCTCTAACCCCTCACACTCACTCTAACAACTCGCTCACTCTAACCCCTCGCACTCTCTCTATCCCCTCGCTCTCTCTCCAACCCCTCGGTCTCCCTCTATCCCCTCACACTCTCTCTAACCCCTCGCACTCCCTCTAACCCCTCGCTGTCTCTCTAACCCCTCGGTCTCTCTCTAACCACTCGCTCTCTATCTAACCCCTCGCTCTCACTCTAACCCCTCGGTCTCCCTCTATCCCCTCACACTCTCTCTAACCCCTCACACTCTCTCTAACCCCTCGGTCTCACTCTAGCCCCTCGCTCTCTCTCTAACCCCTCGCTCTCTCTCTAACCCCTCGCTCTCACTCTAACCCCTCGCACTCTCTCTCAGCCCTCGCACTCACTGTAACCATTCGCACTCTCTCTAACCCCTCACTCTCTCTCTAACCCCTCGCTCTCTCTCTAACCCCTCGCTCTCTCTCTAACCCCTCGCTCTCTCTCTAACCCCTCGCTCTCTCTCTAACCCCTCGCTCTCTCTCTAACCCCTCGCTCTCACTCTAACCCCTGGCTCTCTATCTAACCACTCGCACTCTCTCTAACCCCTGGCTCTCTCTCTAAACACTCGCACTCACTCTAACTCCTCGCTCTCTCTCTAACCCCTCGCTCTCTCTCTAACCCCTCGCTCTCACTCTAACCCCTCGCTCTCACTCTAACCCCTCGCACTCTCTCTAACTCCTCGCACTCTCTCTAACCCCTCGCACTCTCTCTAACCCCTCGCACTCTCTGTAACCCCTCGCACTCTCTCGAACCCCTCACACTCTCTCTAATCCCTCGCACTCACTCTAACCCCTCGCACTCAATCTAACCCTTTGCTCCCTCTCTAATCACTCGCACGCTCTCTAACCCCTCGCACTCTCTCCAACCCCTCGCCCTCTCTCTAACCCCCCGCTCTCTCTCTCTCTCTAACCCCTCGCTCTCTCACTAAGCCTTCGCTCACTCTCTAACCCCTCGTTCTCACTCTAACCCCTCGCTCTCTCTCTAACCACTCGCACTCTCTCTAACCCCTCGCACTCTCTCTAACCCCTCGCACTCTCTCTAACCCCTCGCAGTCTCTCTAACCCCTCGCAATCACTCTAACTCCTCGCACTCACTCTAACCCCTCGCACTCACTCTAACGCCTCGCACTCACTCTAACCCCTCGCTCTCTCTCTATCCCCTCGCTCTCTCTCTAACCCCTCGGTCTCCCTCTATCCCCTCAAACTCTCTCTAACCCCTCGCTCTCACGCTAACCCCTCGCTCTCACTCTAACCCCTCGCACTCTCTCTAACCCCTTGCTCTCTCTCTAACCCCTCGCACTCTCTCCAACCCCTCGCACTCACTCTAACCCCTCGCTCTCTCTCTAACCCCTCGCACTCACTCTAACCGCTCTCACTCACTCTAACCGCTCTCACTCACTCTAACCCCTCGCACTCACTCTAACCCCTCGCACTCTCTCTAACCCCTCGCACTCTCTCTAACCCCTCGCACTCTCTCTAACCCCTCGCACTCACTCTAATCATTCGCACTCTCTCTAACACCTCACTCTCTCTCTAACCCCTCGCTCTCTCTAACCCCTCGCACTCACTCTAACCCTTTGCTCTCTCTCTAACCCCTCGCACTCTCTCTAACCCCTCGCTCTCTCTAACCCCTCGCGCTCACTCTAACCCCTCGCTCTCACTCTAACCACTCGCACTCTCTCTAACCCCTCGCACTCACTCTAACCCCACGCACTCTCTCTAACCGCTCGCACTCTCACTCTAACCCCTCGCACTCGCTCTAACCACTTGCACTCTCACTCTAACACCTCGCACTCACTCTAACCCCTCGCACTCTCTCTAACCCCTCGCTCTCTCTCTAACCCCTCACCCTCACTCTAACACCTCGCTCACTCTAACCCCTCGCACTCACTCTAAACCCTCGCTCTCTCTCTATCCCCTCGCTCTCTCTCTAACCCCTCGGTCTCCCTCTATCCCCTCACACTCTCTCTAACCCCTCGCACTCACTCTAACCAC
>NC_092728.1:30544994-30547458 GCF_047496885.1 Scyliorhinus torazame | reverse complement strand
CGCGCTCTCTCCCTGCTCGCGCGCTCTCCCTCGCGCTCGCGCGCTCTCTCCCTGCTCGCGCGCTCTCTCCCCTGCTCGCGCGCTCTCTCCCTGCTCGCGCGCTCTCTCCCTGCTCGCGCGCTCTCTCCCTGCTCGCGCGCTCTCTCTCCCTGCTCGCGCGCTCTCCCTGCTCGCGCGCTCTCTCCCTGCTCGCGCGCTCTCTCCCTGCTCGCGCGCTCTCTCCCTGCTCGCGCGCTCTCTCCCTGCTCGCGCGCTCTCTCCCTGCTCGCGCGCTCTCTCCCTGCTCGCGCGCTCTCTCCTGCTCGCGCGCTCTCTCCTGCTCGCGCGCTCTCTCCCTGCTCGCGCGCTCTCTCCCTGCTCGCGCGCTCTCTCCCTGCTCGCGCGCCCCCCGCGCTCTCTCCCTGCTCGCGCGCTCTCTCCCTGCTCGCGCGCTCTCTCCCTGCTCGCGCGCTCTCTCCCTGCTCGCGCGCTCTCTCCCTGCTCGCGCGCTCTCTCCCTGCTCGCGCGCTCTCTCCCTGCTCGCGCGCTCTCTCCCTGCTCGCGCGCTCTCTCCCTGCTCGCGCGCTCTCTCCTGCTCGCGCGCTCTCTCCCTGCTCGCGCGCTCTCTCCCTGCTCGCGCGCTCTCCTCCCTGCTCGCGCGCTCTCTCCCTGCTCGCGCGCTCTCTCCCTGCTCGCGCGCTCTCTCCCTGCTCGCGCGCTCTCTCCCCTGCTCGCGCGCTCTCTCCCTGCTCGCGCGCTCTCTCCCTGCTCGCGCGCTCTCTCCCTGCTCGCGCGCTCTCTCCCTGCTCGCGCGCTCTCTCCCTGCTCGCGCGCTCTCTCCCTGCTCGCGCGCTCTCTCCCTGCTCGCGCGCTCTCTCCCTGCTCGCGCGCTCTCTCCCTGCTCGCGCGCTCTCTCCCTGCTCGCGCGCTCTCTCCTGCTCGCGCGCTCTCTCCCTGCTCGCGCGCTCTCTCCCTGCTCGCGCGCTCTCTCCCTGCTCGCGCGCTCTCTCCCTGCTCGCGCGCTCTCTCCCTGCTCGCGCGCTCTCTCCCTGCTCGCGCGCTCTCTCCCTGCTCGCGCGCTCTCTCCCTGCTCGCGCGCTCTCCCTGCTCGCGCGCTCTCTCCCTGCTCGCGCGCTCTCTCCCTGCTCGCGCGCTCTCTCCCTGCTCGCGCGCTCTCTCCCTGCTCGCGCGCTCTCTCCCTGCTCGCGCGCTCTCTCCCTGCTCGCGCGCTCTCTCCTGCTCGGGCTCGCTCGCGCGCTCTCTCCCTGCTCGCGCGCTCTCTCCCTGCTCGCGCGCTCTCTCCCTGCTCGCGCGCTCTCTCCCTGCTCGCGCGCTCTCTCCCTGCTCGCGCGCTCTCTCCCTGCTCGCGCGCTCTCTCCCTGCTCGCGCGCTCTCTCCCTGCTCGCGCGCTCTCTCCCTGCTCGCGCGCTCTCTCCCTGCTCGCGCGCTCTCTCCCTGCTCGCGCGCTCTCTCCCTGCTCGCGCGCTCTCTCCCTGCTCGCGCGCTCTCTCCCTGCTCGCGCGCTCTCTCCCTGCTCGCGCGCTCTCTCCCTGCTCGCGCGCTCTCTCCCTGCTCGCGCGCTCTCTCCTGCTCGCGCGCTCTCTCCCTGCTCGCGCGCTCTCTCCCTGCTCGCGCGCTCTCTCCCTGCTCGCGCGCTCTCTCCCTGCTCGCGCGCTCTCTCCCTGCTCGCGCGCTCTCTCCCTGCTCGCGCGCTCTCTCCCTGCTCGCGCGCTCTCTCCCTGCTCGCGCGCTCTCTCCCTGCTCGCGCGCTCTCTCCCTGCTCGCGCGCTCTCTCCTGCTCGCGCGCTCTCTCCCTGCTCGCGCGCTCTCTCCCTGCTCGCGCGCTCTCTCCCTGCTCGCGCGCTCTCTCCTGCTCGCGCGCTCTCCCTGCTCGCGCGCTCTCTCCCTGCTCGCGCGCTCTCTCCCTGCTCGCGCGCTCTCTCCCTGCTCGCGCGCTCTCTCCCTGCTCGCGCGCTCTCTCCCTGCTCGCGCGCTCTCTCCCTGCTCGCGCGCTCTCTCCCTGCTCGCGCGCTCTCTCCCTGCTCGCGCGCTCTCTCCCTGCTCGCGCGCTCTCTCCCTGCTCGCGCGCTCTCTCCCTGCTCGCGCGCTCTCTCCCTGCTCGCGCGCTCTCTCCCTGCTCGCGCGCTCTCTCCCTGCTCGCGCGCTCTCTCCCTGCTCGCGCGCTCTCTCCCTGCTCGCGCGCTCTCTCCCTGCTCGCGCGCTCTCTCCCTGCTCGCGCGCTCTCTCCCTGCTCGCGCGCTCTCTCCCTGCTCGCGCGCTCTCTCCCTGCTCGCGCGCTCTCTCCCTGCTCGCGCGCTCTCTCCCTGCTCGCGCGCTCTCTCCCTGCTCGCGCGCTCTCTCCCTGCTCGCGCGCTCTCTCCCTGCTCGCGCGCTCTCTCCCTGCTCGCGCGCTCTCTCCCTGCTCGCGCGCTCTCCTGCTCGCGCGCTCTCTCCCTGCTCGCGCGCTCTCTCCCTGCTCGCGCGC